>NC_051158.1:27086706-27201359 GCF_013339745.2 Dermacentor silvarum | reverse complement strand
CATCCCAGGGCAGGGTGTTGCAATCATGAGAATTATGCACCGCTTGCCGAACACTTTGGTGCCAAAAGGCCATGGCATCACTATAAACGTGAAGCCATGGCCTCCTAGATTAGACAGCAAACCGCCATATCGTGGAGGCCATGGGTACGCCATGAAGAGGCTGACTAGGCTTGGCAAATGTGGCACGCCGATCTTTGCTAATGCCCTGCTGCCATTGATGTCGCCCCATGAAGCTATGGCAAAGTGAAATGCGAAATGGAAGGGTAAGTCTCACTTCACTTGTATTATGAATTTTTATGAGCTATAAGATGGGTTTGAGTGGGTCAATTTTGATCATTTATTTAGCTCTTTATTTCATGGCATGCTGAGAATAGATCTAGAGTAAATATGGTGACCTAGAAAAAGCGTACCACGGCCCCTTTAAGAGCACATAAGACCACTTGTGCTGCCTGATGCAGCAGAACACTCTGCACCACGCTCAATGTCTATAGAGTTTTATTGAAAATTGATGTAGTTCAGCATGGCTGTTGGCATACTCCACAGTTCCATGGTGCCATGTTCTCTTATGTCTGCTCAAGTAATTCGCCCGCACAAACGACTTGGAGCAGACAGCTCAACGGTATGGTTGGTCACCAATATGAATGCTCAGGTGTTGCTTCCTGGCACTCTTCAGTGAGAATTTCTGAGTGCATGAAGGGCACTGAAATGGATTCTCGCCTGTGTGGGCTCCCAGGTGTTCCTTCACGCTGAACTTTTGCGAGAAGCTTTCAGGGCATGAAGGGCACCATCATGGCTTCTCAACTGTGTGGGTGTGCAGGTGGGTGTTCAGTTGGGACTTTCGTGAGAAGCTCTGAAGGCATGAACGGCACTGATATGGCTTCTCGCCTGTGTGGGTGCGCAGGTGGTCTTTCAGGTGAGTCTTGTTTGAGAAAGTACAAGGGCATGAAGGACACTGCTATGGCTTCTCGCCTGTATGGGTGCGCAGGTGGATTTTGAGTTGGGACTTTCGTGAGAAGCTCTGAAGGCATGAACGGCACTGATATGGCTTCTCACCTGTGTGGATACGCAGGTGGACAGTCAGGTTGGTGTTTCGTGAGAAGCTTTGAGGGCACGAAGGGCATTGAAATGGCTTCTCGCCTGTGTGGGTTTGCAGGTGGTATTTCATGCTGTCCTTTTGCGAGAAGCGTTTAGGGCATGAAGGGCACTGCCATGGCTTCTCACCTGTGTGGGTACGCAGGTGGACAGTCAGGTTGGTGTTTCGTGCGAAGCTTCGAGGGCATGAAGGGCATTGATATGGCTTCTCGCCTGTGTGGGTGCGCAGGTGGTCTTTCAGGTGATTCTTGTTTGAGAAAGTACGAGGGCATGAAGGACACTGCAATGGCTTCTCGCCTGTATGGGTGCGCAGGTGGATTTTGAGTTGGGACTTTCGTGAGAAGCTCTCAAGGCATGAACGGCACTGATATGGCTTCTCACCTGTGTGGGTACGCAGGTGGACAGTCAGGTTGGTGTTTCGTGAGAAGCTTCGAGGGCACGAAGGGCATTGAAATGGCTTCTCGCCTGTGTGGGTTCGCAGGTGGTATTCCATGCTGGCCTTATGCAAGAAGCGTTTAGGGCATGAAGGGCACTGCCATGGCTTCTCACCTGTGTGGGTACGCAGGTGGACAGTCAGGTTGGTGTTTCGTGCGAAGCTTAGAGGGCATGAAGGGCATTGATATGGCTTCTCGCCTGTGTGGGTGCGCAGGTGGTCTTTCAGGTGAGTCTTGTGTGAGAAAGTACGAGGGCATGAAGGACACTGCAATGGCTTCTCGCCTGTATGGGTGCACAGGTGGATTTTGAGTAGGTACTTTTGTGAGAAGCTCCGAAGGCATGAAGGGCATTGAAATGGCTTCTCGCCTGTGTGGGTGCGCAGGTGGTTTATCATGTTGGACTGTTGCGAGAAGCTTCGAGGGCATGAAGGGCACTGCCACGGCTTCTCACCTGTGTGGATGCGCAGGTGGGTTTTCAGGTGGGCCTTTCGTGAGAAGCTCCGAGGGCAGAAATGGCACTTGAACAGACGCTTGCTAGTATCCACCTTGGCATGTGCTTCCGGACGAAACAGTTTATCAGCCTCATAGTCACAGAGATGATCTTGGTGGAGGCATCCCTGCTGTGAAGTGTCAACATTGGCTGTTGATGGAGAAATAGAAGCCCTCGATGCTGCACAAATGAAACAAAAGTAGTACAGTTGAACCCACTTATAACAATATTCAAGTGCCATGAAAATTTTATTGTTATAACCGGGCTGAATGAAAAAATCTAAATAAAGGGTTGGCATGGCTGTTGTGAGAAAACTATAATGGCGAGGAGACCAGTGTCTCCACCCCCCAACACCTTCCTCAGTCTGGCTGCTGATTGTGTTGACTCGTTAAACTGTTCAACTATGCTTCCCCCACACTCCAATCATGTGTAACAAGGCACAGCCGGCGTTGGCACTGCTATAACAAATGCAACGCGGGGTGTCACGGGCAGCAAGTGGCAAGCGAGCTCCGACGAGGCGTCGCTTCGGTGGCCTCAAAAGGAGCCTTTTAAAAAATGCGAGAAAGTTGCCGCAGCAGCCCCTCAGCTTGAGAAGTACAGAAGAAACGCTGGGGTGATAACGCCACAAGCACCTGACCATATACTTCTCACTGTATTGCACGAGAAAACCCTATGTCCGTCAGCTATGCTTGCTTTTTACGAAGCTTGCCGATAGCCTTCTCCAAGGCATTCCGGTGTTTCATGTAGTGCAGTGGAAGGTCCCTCGTGAAAACGAAGCCCCAGAGAGATTGAATAATCTGCGGGCCTTCTGCAAGGGCATCGTTGCGGCACACTGCTCTACCGCTTCATCGCTGCCATCATCAGCATCTTCATTTCTAAATATACAGCAGTGCACTTTCTTTCACCGACGTCGTACACTGCAGATGGTCAGCGGGTGGATCAGCCGTCTTCCGTTTTGGCAGCGAGTCAAACGAGGCTAGGAAACCACGTGGCCAGGAATGACTTCGACGCAAGCAACAAAAACGAGCGTGAATGTCTTAAACTGCTAGAAAAACTGCGTGGTATGACGGGCCAGCCGGCCAGCATGCAATCGCGGAGAAGCACAGCGCTATCAGCGCAGTTGGCGCGGACCATTTGTGTTTTGGAGGGTGGTGCGGCTTAAAGCTATGGGCGCAATCCATTCTTTTTTCGAAGGGTTGAAATGGTGACGGGAAAGAGGCACATAAGGCTGCCGATGCGGAAAAGGCTGGAGATCAGCGCGGCAGCATATGGCGGATCAATTTATTTCTTTCTTTTTTCAAAGATTTCGCATTCCATTACCTTCCGGCACGGACACCCAGTGGCCGGACTTCATTGTTAAACCCATAATGCTGCCTCATGGCATTGTAATAAGCGAGTTAATTAACCATAGAAAACATACAAAAGTTGACACCATTGTTAGAACCGGTATCGTTATAAGTGCGTTCGACCGTATTATGAAATGCGAAAGAACAGATACTAAAGTTAATGATGAGCTTTGTTTTTTTTATTTGGGATGTTTTGAGGGTGATTTCAGGTATAATAGAACAAATGACGCCTAGTGGTCCTTTTTGATTTACAGTAAAAGCTCGTTAATTCGACCCTCGTTAATTCGGAAAATCAGTTAATTCGGACACGTCCTTTGGTCCCGGCAGGCGTTTGCATTATTTAATGCAATGAAACTCTCGTTAATTCGGACGTATATGGCCGCACATCGGTTAATTCGGACAACTGTCGGTGCTCGGCGAGCGCGGAGCGCCGCAAATGTACGACGCAAACGAGCTATAACTAGAGTGTACTCTATCTACCATAACGGCGTTAGCGTCCACCGAAACAAAGGCACGGAGTTCGCATCGCCACAGCCATCAGTGGAAATCGTACGGGAATGACAGCTACGCCTGAACGCTTCGTGCCTATTTGAGCCTTTAAAACTTTTGTTCTTGCGTTTGCTGGCGCGCATAGCACCGCGTTGGCTGCGTGCCTTCAAAACTGCATAGTCGCCATCCGTGATCGTGTTGATAGCGGCCGCGGTTTCATCCACAGCGGTTGCGGCAAAAAGTAGTTTCGTTTTCACTCAGTGTCCGTGCCGCCAGGGAATGGAATACGAACTCCATGAAAAAAATAAATAAATAAATAAATTTGAGCTATTCCACGCCGCCGCACGTTGTTTTCCATCCTTCTCCGCATCGCCAGCCTCGCGCGCCTCTGTCCCGTTGCCCTTCCACCCCTCCGAACACGAATGGTCCGCGCCCGTGGCTCTGTAAGCCACGCCACCCTCCGAAGCATGAATGGACCATGCCAAAACAACTTTAGCGCCCACTGAAACGAAGCGACGGAGTTCGGATCGCTGTAGTCATCACTAAAAATCATACTGGAATGACAACAACGCTGGAAGGCTTCGTGCCTATTTGTGCATTTAAAGCTTGCGTTTACCGCCGCACATAGCACCGCGTTGGCCGCGTGCCTTCATAACTGCGTAGTCACCATCCATGATAGTCTCGATAGCGGCCGCGATTCCGTCCGCCGCGGTTGCGGAAAAGAGTAGTTTCATTTTGACTCGGTACGCACGTCGGCCGCGTGCTTTCATAACTCGGTAGTCGCCATGCATGATCGCGTTGATATCGACAGCGGTTTCGTCCGCAGTTGCAGCAAACGGTAGTTTCGGTTTGACTCTGCGTGCGTCGGCCGCGTGCATTGCATTGGCGAAAAAATAAACGGCATGTACACGCGCTAGTGAAAAACGCGTCATCGGATGAAGACGCGCGCCGCGGCCGCGATGTGAAGGAAGTCGCGAGACCTTCGCCGCTGCAAGCTCTAATCAGTCACGAGATAACGAGAATTGCAGCTTCTGCATTGCGTTTATGCAAAATAGAAACAAATTTGCAGATTAATACTGCAAATAATAGGGTGTTGACGCAGTAAGCATTTGTTTATTGTTTTCTTGATGCCCTCGATAATTCGAAATTCGCTTAATTCGGACATTTCTTGCGGTCCCGCGAAATCCGAATTAACGAGCTTTTACTGTACTCAATATTTCTGCATCTGAATGCTTCATGACTGTTTGTGAAGGCCAGCAATGTTTGTGAAAACCCTCAATGTTCATCTGAAGTGCCAGTGTTTCTGCCTTTTGATTTAAAACATCACCAGACACCAGCACCATGCTTGGCGATCATGAATTTCAACTACATCAGAAACCCTTCCTCAAGTTTTGGGTGGACACCTTGGCAGACATCCCTTTGTCGGGATCCAGCAGATTTCTCGGCTGCTTTTAAAATCTACACCTTGCTTTTTGGGAGTGTAATACTGTCCGCTTCGAGATTTCGAATTCCTTTGTGCCGACTACATTCAATCAGCCATAAATTCAATCGTCTATTTGCTATAATTTCCTCGCTTCGAAGACTTTATCGAATTGGAGGCGGACAACGAAGACAGTGTCAATGCCATTTGTAGCAGCTGCCGATGAAACCACTGTAGACGATCGGTTGTTGAAGCGGCTGAGCCTAACGTCGCGTCATGCAGCGTGGGCCGGCTCACGCTTTTTGCCCATCGAAACCGCCCTAGTGCCAATCACACGAGGGGCACCTCGCGGCTACACTCGGATATCGCCTGTACACAAGGAGGAAGCACGGAAACATGCACGCTTTCAGTCACGGAGGGACTTGCTGCGTGCAAGTGTTGGCCTCGACAATAGGGGTGCGCCGCCAGAAGTTGCGAGAGACGCTTACCACACACTCGCGTGCCCTGCAATATTTTATGGCCGAGCGTACAACTGACCACATGTGACTGACAAGTGCCAACAGCAACGTCAGCACGAAGCCTCGTGGGAGGGCGCAACAAGCGGTGCCTGCTATCGAGGCTGTACCGGAACAGCCCAACAGAATACTAGTAGATTCAACTCATTGCAAAGGCAAAGAAATTTGCTCACTAGTGTGTCGCTTCTCGAAGTGGAAAGGCTTGACCTTTCGCATCAGCAAAAGGTTTTAGCATGAGGTTTTAGCACATTGTAATAGGAGTGCTGCTGAAAACAACTACTCGCTGGGATAAATTGGCGGTACAGAAGAATTGGCGATACATCAGCCACTGCGCAAAAAACCTGAAGCTACTATCGACAGGAGAGGATCAAAACGAGTGCATGGCCAGCAATCACTTGAAGACGCCTACAGGTTGGCTGAAGCGATGGCTGGCGTGCACCTCAGGCACCCGGTACATGCTGCTCATTGCTTGATGACAGTGTTACGCCTGTCTAGAGCTGCTTAGACATGTGCTTTGGGACGTCGTGACTCAAAGCTGTCCCAGAACAAGAATACTGACAGTTGCCGTGCAAGTTTCGCCTCTCTCAATGAAAGAGCATATTGATGAAACAAAGTATGTTTTGTAGTTATTTGCATTAAAGAATTATCTTCGAGTTTTAATCACCTCAAACACAGCGGTCGACTTACACTCGTGCATTGATATGTATCCACGTTTTTACATTATTATACTCATTTAGGCATAACTAAGAGACTCACTGGGTTTAACATTATCGTAAAGCCATGCCAGGGCTTCAACAGCACCAGGGCACGAAGGCTCTGGATTAAGCTCTACAACCTAAGGTGCTACAATGCGCTCAGAAGAGCAGTATTTTTACATTTTGCCCTAATCAGAATGCAGACAAGAATCACAAACCAGCTAATGTATCCTCGGCAGCAGAATGTCATACAAGCTTCAGCAGGTCGTACCAAGCTAGGCAGACTTGGCTATCTAGCACAAACTTAGACAAGCAAGCAATTGTAAGAGAAGTGCCAGTCACTACCCACCTGAGGTGGAGCTTGACTGATCCACAGTCTCTATAGTCTGCACGCTCGTCGACTTGCTGGCTGCTTTGAAGGAGCACCCAACAGACTGGTCAGTCAGAGGCAAGAAGCTGCACTGCGTGCCAACCTCCTTCTGACCGATGACCTTGGAAAGGGCGTGGTATGCCATTTTGGCAGTGATACTTTCTGCTAGGCTCATCGCATTTGTGAGGCCTGCAGAAAATAATTGCAGCAATTGCAGTCCTGTTACAGCATCGAGAACAAGAGGTAAATCCAACAATAGAATAAATGCCGGGGCACCTTACATTGCATAGCCATAGAACACAACAACACCCTTTCGGTTCAGTATTCTTAAGCGGCTACAAGGGACAATGCACACTGAATACTAGAAAGCCGGGCAACCTTTTTCAGTGCAAGGTTTACGACAGCAGAACGTATCTCCAAGTTTTTTTTCATCTCATACATTTTAAAGCTATTGGTGGAGTCTAACTAATGCTAAGTGATTGCAAGATCCTAAGGTCATCGCCATTAGCAAAGGTAATGTCCACTGGAGGATCCCAGTTGACCCATACCTTGTGCCAGTTGATACCATCCTACGCTTGCAAGTTTTCTATTTCATCACACTACCTAATTATCTGCTGTCTACGATTACACGTCAGTTCTATTGGTATCCATTCAGTAGCCACAGTAAACTGTCAGTTACCTGCACAACACATTACAGTAATTGTCAAAGTGCATTTTTAATGCAAGAACATTCATTAAGAATTTCACCTAGTTAGCAGTAGGTCTGTATGTATGTATGCATGCATGTCCAGACCTAACCAGGGGCAGTCCACATTTTTTTTTAGAGGGGGGGGGGGGGGGGGGTCAGCTTATGTCAATGATGATGATGATGAAAGTAGCATTTCTTATTTATGGAAATGCACCGTTTCTACTCACGATAAACCCGCCTCTTATACGGCTAGTGCAACAGCTGTAGCAAAGCCAGGTATCGGTTTCTCCGAACTTATAGGAAAAGAATGTTGCCCAACACAGCCATGAGTTTGACGGTTGTGCCTGATAATATAATCAAGTCTCGCACGTTGTGGATAACGCGTGGACATTTACTCGGCGGCGCCACTGTCGCATGTACTAACTTTTGTTCGTGACGCGTGCGTTGATAGGCCTTGTGACATGTTTCGCCGGCGTATGTGTAGTGATTTAAGGTTGGGGGGATGAGGGGATGCGCGACTCTCACGCGTCCCCTGATGTTTTCCCCGCATGGCTCCCATAATCCGGCTTCGCCGCGTAGCTTTAGGGCGGCGGAGTTGCGGCGCATTGCGAGAGATGGCGCGAGTGTCGCGATGCTAACGCCACCGAACGGCGGGGGGATTTGGGAGAAAAAGGTTGAAGGCTCTCGCTCTTTGGCTTGAGATCGGCGAGCAACACGCACGAATGCTTCGCGCGTGCGCCGGACCGCTTCGCGAGGCTAAGAGCAGGACACCGGTATGGACGAACACGGATCGTTCGAGCGCGCCACCGTTCGCGTGACTGTACACGTGAACGACTAGGTGATGGTGTCATAGCATGGGGCGAACGTATTCGCTCGCTATCGGGTCGCGGTGAGTCGGACTTCCTTGATTTGTCGCGCGCCCGTGTGAATGTTCGATTGGTTGTAATTCGGCTAGAGTATGTTAGTGTATGTAAGGTGCAATAAATGCCCTTTTGATTGTTTGCACTACTGTGTTGTCGTTCCTTTGACCCAAGAGCATGTATGAGACCCCACACGTTATCGCCCTTTGCAGCCGAGTTGATGCCACCATGACCGAGGTGGACAAAGTAAGTGACGTCCTGAAAGGCACTGCTGATGATGCTTTCAACTTGCTGGTCTTTAAGAACTGCTCGACCGTTGAAGACATTATCAAGGAATGCCGGCGTTTTGAAGCACTGAAGAGTCACCACATCACCCAACAATTCATGCGGCTTCCAAACACGGCCGCTACATCGTCCTGCGCGGACGTTCAGTTGCCCAATCAGCAACCGCCCACTGATAGCCTTGTCCGCACTGTGCGTCTTGAAATTGAGGCGGTGTCGCCACCTTCCTATTTCGCACGCCCTCATCATTCCCGACAGACAGTCTCTTTAATCCAAGCCGTCATGAGGTCGTTGTTTCAGTTGACTGGCGTTCCCTGTGTACGAGGACTAATCTAAACTAAAACTTTCGCACACTATTCAGACGCATCGCTCTCGGCGCAGCAGATAGACCCAGACTTATGACTAAGTCAGACACTGAGGATGCAATTGGCAAGTGATAGTGTGCCTGATACAAAAGACATTGGTGAACAACAGCGGTCCCATAGAAGAATATCTCACAGCTGAGAATGGTAGTTGTAGTTCGCAACACAATTCTTTCTCTACGATTTATTGTCTCAGGACCGCTGGAAACAAGTTTTCTGGATTCTTCTTCAGCTGTGTCTTTAGTGATGGCACCAGGCCATCAAGTGCAATACAATATTATAAGTGTTTCGGCCTACACCATTTTAAATGCGAGGTTAACACATTGCAGGAACTTCCAACATTGAAGTGGCCAACCTAAATAATTTAAATATGTGAACAAGCCTTGTCACCTGTCTAGCACGATAGTGATAGGGTATCATACATCACTCAAGCCACCATTACTTAACTCCTCCTTTACTGGAGCAGCACAAGTAATAGAAGCAACAGCTCGGCTTGAGCAAATGGATATACATACGAAATTCTGGACTGAGCCAACCAGCAGCAATCGGCAACTGCGCCTATTTGTTGTCAACGATGCAGAATTGGGCTAGATCTTCATGGGCACAACAAACATCAGCAGAAGCTGTAAAGACAGCAGCACAGCAAAGTAAAACACATTAGACAAATGGCGGTACACATAGCCAGGGATATGGGCCTAGGGCCACTTCAGCATGTAACTGCCATAAATTGAAACATATGCTCCTCACGCAATCGGGAAAGAACGTTCCTTTAGCTGTAAGCATAATGAGTGTATGGAGTTCGTCTAATAGTTCGTAATTGATATCCTAAAAATAGCACAGATAAAAATTGAGGCAGACACAATGCCTGTATCATCTGCCTTCTTGGTGTCTTTACAATGTCGACCACAGATGCAAAGTTACGCACAGCGAATGGAACGGCCATGTTTATAATAGAGCGACGAGCTGATCCGTGCACTGATATATGTCTGCCTTTGAAAGTGCTCGGAAGCGACAGCAGCTGGCAAGTGAGTTTTTCAATCACGTGCCCACTCGCCACACACACTTGGCATGACCCAACTCCACGGGGTGGGGGTCGTCTATTGATGAAGTGCTGATGGGCTGGGGGCCTCTGTATCTTTCTGACGCGTCCCCCAGTCCAGTGAATTATAACTTATGCACCAGACGAAATGGACATGTCCACTAGGTGGACACTTCCAGAATACCCTTCAGCTCGCACAAAAGAGCAGCTAAGAAGATTTAAGCGAAGGAAATAGACTGTCCCTATCTGAGTGTGACAAATGGAAAGTGCTAACGCCCCAGCTGGTGTCAGCACAAGCAGTGAGGAAGGGAAAGAAATGCAGTCGCGTGTGTGACCACTGCTGAGCACAATAGCACAACTATCCCGTGACCTCCGCATAAGAGACGCATAACTCATAAAGGTGGACAAAAAAAGAACACCCACCAGACAGCATTTGCAGAATTAACACTTCAATGCAATATGCTTGTGCTGGCGCGTTGGAAGGTGCCACCACTTTTACGTCGCGACTAAACACACGCATGTTACACATTGCTAACAGTGGCACTCTATTGTTTCAACTAAGGGCAGCGCATCGGAACGGCAGCAGTGCTCCTCGAGGGCACGAATAAGTGGATCTGCGACCTCTGCAAGACTGCGGCATCTGTTTCGCGCCAGCTGGCATTTTGAGATCACTTTATATACCGCAAACGCGGTTATTCCTACGAGTGTCAGCACAAGAATAGGTACTCGTACAAAACTCTTGGAAGTACTCTCACCTTTTGTTTTTCCAGATGCGTTTCGGTAGCACATTAGAGAAGGGAAACTCTACCTTCCACAGTGGTGCAGCGGACGCGCATGGTTCTTACTTAGGAATAAACATGGGAATAAGAAACATTTGCCCGGCCGATACAAAGGCCACACAAAGAATAAAGCCTCAAAACACCTATGAAGCGGTACATCTGGCCAAACCACAGAACACCCATAGACGTCAGACTCTGGAGTTTTGCAAGACGCGTAGCGCCACCTGTCGGTGCGAAGAGGTAATAATTGAGTAGTGCAAAGTCCGACTCCCTTGCTAAGTTGCCTAAGCAGCTAGCGAGTGCGAAACAACGATTTAACTTAATTTTGGTTCATATTGCGAATGTTTTGCGCATTTAACAGCCAGAATGAGAGCTATGAATTTCTCCGCTAGTCGGACGTGCCGCCGAACTGCCGTAAAGTTCTTGTTGGCTCACTCCTTCTATGGCGATGGCGAGCACGACGGCAACCGCGACAGCTCCGCGCGCTACGAAGAAACGCCGCAATCGACGTTACTGTTGCGTTGTAAATTGCCATGAACGTGAAGGACTGAATAACAACGTTCAGTTTTACCGATTTTCATCGCGGTCGTATGAAGGAGAAAGGAGAGAGCGCTAGATACGGGCCGTTCGCGTGTTGGGTAAGCGAATTACTCGCATTCTCCACAACACAGCCGCTCACATGAGAAAGTGTGATAATGTTGTTCTGCTGTAATTGTGTTGCGTAGCCCTTACGGGGGACCATGGAAACCAAGTGAAAACTGAGGAATCTGCAGCCGCCTCTTCGTTGGCAACAGAATAAACAAAGTTGTGAACCATCCTGCGTATGTGCCATCGATGTTTCTACCTGTTTACACACGTCCGCCTCCACTTTACTCAGCAAGTGTAACGGAGAGATTTGGCAGGTCAGTTTAACCAAACATTTTGGTTCCTTTATGAATTCAAAATCATGTTCTAGGGAATTGTGGTATCGCGAGCTTATTTCTAGTTTCGGCTTTTTCGATACAACGAGCACGTTTCGCAATGCACTGAGCCCTCTTGACAGCGTTTTTCTTTTTTTTTTTTTTTGTAATCTGAGAAATAAAGTTGCTGTGGGAGCACTGGATGAGTAATTGCGAAGTAACGCACGTGTTTAGAAAAAAAAAATGTCGCGTTTCTTTACATTCATTTGTGCGCGTGTGTTGTTTTAAGCGTCTGCTGGTTTGTTTTGCCTTCGGTTGTATCCCGCGAAAGCGGACACGCACGTATCTCCATTTGCAGTAAATACAAACGGAAGACAACCGTGAAGAAAACATTCGAAGATGCGGGATAACACGCTCGAACGCCCAAGAAGCGAGAGCTGAAGCGAGAACGCAACTGAAAAGGCGAAGGTCGCCAGGGCCGTCCGCCCCTGATAAAGCGAGCTTTGTACCACTGACCGTAAGCTACATAGTTACCTGACTTAATCGTATATGTACTTCATCGCTTTGACATTATGTACGTACCCAAATTTAACACATTTAGGCGCTAGAGAACGGACGTCGGAGTGCTTGCCTCGAACTCGACGTTGTACGATGCTCGCTGTACTTGCGAGTTGCAGCGCGCCGAAATAACACCTGAAACTTCTTTTACATTGTACACGTACTTCGCCCTGCTCCCTTTCCGAAGCGTGGATGGGCGGAAGAAGCTTTCCAGGTCCTTGATTTTTAGGAAACCGTGCCTTTAAAAAACCGAAAGACGGGGCTCTATTGTGGCCTATGCAGCTTCGCTTGCGGACAGCTCTCTTTGCACTACTCAGTTTGCGCCAAGGCTGCGATGGGGGCGCTGGTGGCGGGTTTTTCCGCAGCGCCGCCTGGGCAGAGTCTGACGTCTATAGAGTGACCTAGAATATGGGAGAGTGTCCAAAGCGCCGCGCGAATGCATGGCAGGAGCGAGGACCTTTTTGTGTGAACTCCCGCGCCGCGGCGCTGCTGTACCGGACCCGTGGGCTTTCTCCGCTGCGGAAGCCGCGCGAAAGCGGCGGGCGTCTGCTACGAGCCTGATATTTTGGTTGCTATTAGCCAACATCGCAATAATTTGGGATATATTAAGTACCACGTCACCACAAGGTAATACCGCAGTGACTCACCGCACAGAGAACGTGTTTGCCGGCTGTGGATACTCGTATTTTTTTTATATATTTCCTTCTAGCTCGCTTGGTCCGCGCTTACGCGGCTGTTTGAGTAACGCATTCCGCGCGGTTACTTCATTTAGTTATGCGTGGAATGAGCAACGCGAACGTGCTGCAGGAGAAAATAAGCTGGAGATCGCGATGATAACCAGGATAATGTGGCAGATATGGTTAGCTCATGCTAACGCTTTCTCACCCTATCGTTTCCTCTCTTTTAATTAATGCATTCGATTTGTTTTATAAGACTGCCTCCCGCGCTATGCTATCTCTTTGTTAAGGCGAAATCCATAACAGGCTCTTGGGAAGCGTAATGTGTCCGTCGGTGGGGCCGCGGTACCAAAAATAAATACAAACCACGTAACTCTCGCGTCTCGTTCACTTGGTATATATTCCAAAGTATAGCGTGGAAAGGCACAAATGTGTGACTAAGATGACTGATGGGTCATGGCATTAGTAACTTGACATACTTGCATTCACGTGGCGATTAACGACAACAATATCACGTGTGGTGCAAACCCGCATTTTTCGGCCAGAAATCCCTCTGATGGTGTGGGTCTGACCATAAGAACGTGTTGAATGCCAATCTCGATCTCAGCTGTCGAACTTGCTCATATATCATGAAGAACTGAGAGCACAGGTAAAGGGTAATAATAGCAATGATAATTTCTGGGGTTTTACATCCAAAAATCACAATATGGCTATGATAAACGCCGTATCGGAGGGCTCCGGCAATTTCGACCGCCTGGGGTTCTTTAACGTGCACCTATATCTATGTACACGGGTGTTTTATGCATTTCGCCTCCATCGAAATGTAAGCCGGCGTAGCCAGGAATCGAACCCGCGTCCTCGAGCTTAGCAGTACAACCTACCAAACCCACTAAGCTACCACGGCATGTAGGTAAAGGGTACGCGAGAAATATACGGCGAAAAAAAAATCAAGACAAACCAAAATAAATAAAACGCCAACAGTGCAACATTGTGTACGTATGCCTTATTTCATAATTACGAGCGAACGTCAGAAAACGAACGTGACGCATTACGGATGTGCAACTCGTCTTTCGCCTTCTTGTATTGCAAGAGTGCAAACACTAAGCGAATTCTAACATAAAAGTAACTTTAGGAATATTTATTGCTTATGCTCGCTGGTTCGAACACAGCAAATATAATTACTGATAAATAATTATGTACTTGTAGTTACGTAATGAAAGAGGCAATTACCAGAACATAAACTTCTCATGTTTCAATGATATAAGGTAACTATTTTGGGGATATGTAGAATCAATAGCAATATTTGTAGTGCATAAAAGATTGTAATCTTTAAGACGATTTTCCACTCAATATAATGCAAGCACAAACATCGTCACGCGCCATGAATGCTTGTTATTTTATGTAAAAAAATCACACGTTAAGCAATAACATGAGAAGTTATATGTTGGTAATTTCAGAGAGGATTCACGGAAACAAGGCTATTGCTGCAATAACTTTTGCATAAGAAATGAGTGAATAGCTAGGCCCCAGTGGTAGCTATCTATTCATTTCAATGTAGAAAAATATATATTTGTTCACCTTTTTAATGTTTGTTTACATATTGGCTGGAATATCTTTTCTTTCGAATGTCTGAATTTGAAACCAGCTTCACTCACTGTGAACCTTAAGGTACATCATGAGCGAAGTTTGTATTGAGGAGATAGCGTACAGCAAGAATTGTTCGTGTACGCTATCTCTGAAGCGAAATAAGCCAACAATATTGCGGCGTTAGGGCCTCCTCTGTTCCTTCTCGTGTTTCCCTTACACCTTCTCACGGAGCTCTGTTCATAATAAGGTATTGTCGAGGTTAAAAAAATTATGAATAAATACATATGCATATGGCTCTAAACTACTACTAACCGTGAGCGAAATGCGCGTAGCGGTGAGCGAAGCGGTCACGGCACGCACGTAAGTATTTCACTTGACTGCGCGAGTAATTTACATTTTTCGTTGCTTTATTCTTGCAAGCATGGTGCTATTGCCCGCGTACCCATGCGAATAACGTTTTTTTTTACGTTCTTTTCTTGCGCGGGCTCATTTAGCGCGTTTCTAGTCACGCACAATTACAGTAATACTGTTCCCGAATTCTAGCACCGGAGCTAGGCCGCGCTGATCAGTTTGATACGTTAGTTTTCGCATTATCTTGCTGCCCAAGCACAAAGATACGCTCAAAGATGGGTAAGCTCCATGCAGCACCACACTGTTGATGTTAAATAGAGTTTAAGTGCTTTGCGTGGAAAATGAATGCAAAAAACTACAGCGCGTAGCAGACGACCTTCGCTTCCCGCGCGCTTCGCGAGCGCGAAAAGCCCACGGGTCCGGAGCAGCAGCGGCGCGGCGCGGCAGTTCACAGAAAAAGGCCCTCGCCGGAGCCGGCGCTTTGGACACTCTCCAATATTCTAGGTCACTCTAACGTCTATACCCAAACGAGCGCCGCTAGCGCGTCTCCGCGCCAAGTGAGAAAATCTATGGCCTTCTGTGCATAGAGTTTCTCAAAGGAGGCATTGGTTTCTCCGGTTTCTGTATCGAGTTCCAGTAGGTCGTGCCATTTGGTCGTGCACATAGGAGGCTATGGTCATAGAATAAAGACCAACTTTGCTATGGTCGTGTCAACTAGTCGCAACTTATATGAACTGCAGGGGGCGCTGCAAAAACTGACCGCGTTTTTTTTTTTTTTTTTTATTTGGTTGATAGAAGTGTTAGGATACCCGTGCTATCTATATATATTGTTTTCATGCTTTTTTAGTTTCTTGGTTAGTTTAGTAGGACGTTAGTAGGTAGCGAATAGTTCAAATTTTTTTGGAAGCGGGTTGTGGCGCACGTGTTGCATGGTGAAAGCAGTGTAAAGCGGCAGTTTTAAACCGCGTTAGGGAAGCTAGCGGAGGTAGCCGGATAGCGAGTTTGCCGTACGGCTTACCGTGGGGGTTTTGTTCAGGTATTTTGGTGGGCTTTCTCGTTAGGTGGACGGGTGGACAATGGTGCGGCAGGCTAGGAAGGACAGGGGTGATGACGAGCTGGTGCAGTGCGAGGAGTGCAAACGTTGGTGTTATTTGGACGAGACGCACTTCGCCAGTTTAGCCGACGCTGAGGAGGCTTGCTTCGCGTGCAGGTCGTGTGAAGGGTTTAAGGGGGCTGTGCGGCGGATGGAAGGGGAATGGGCAGCCAGTGTGGAAGAGCTCAAAGGGGAGCTGAAGGTGGAGCGAGAGCGGCGAATTGAGCTCGAAACTCGGATCGGCGAGTTGCTTAACAGGGAGGGGGCCGAGGCCGTCCTGGTAAAGCGAATAGCTGGCGAGCTACAAGAAGAACGGGTAAAGCGGGCCGTGCTGGAAGAGCGGGTGGAGGCGCTAATGGCACAGGCGGCGCGTAATCCCGGGTCAGCTCAGGCAGGCGGCGGGGACAGCGCGGAGACTCAGGCCTGCCATGCGAGCAGGGAGGGACGCCTAGGGGCCGTTGAACAGCAGGCGAGAGCCGGCGGCAACACGGCGGTTCCACAACTCTACAGCGAGGTAGTGCGGCAGGCTTCGGGTGGGAAGGGACGAACGGCAGGGAGCACATCGTCACGTGTCAGTGGCGCACGGCGGGTGGAGAACCAGCTAGCGCGAACTGGAGGACGACAATCGCAGGCGGGAGGCAAACGTGTAGAGCGAAGGGTCCTAGTGGTGGGGGATTCCAACGTAGCTAGGGTTGAGGAGGGCGTCCTTACAACAGTGAAGGCAGACGGGCGGGTGAGGGTGGAGGCCCAGTCAGGGAAGTGCATGGTTGACGCAATGGCAAAAGCTCAGAAGGTGGTATCGGACAACCTCGAGCATGAACATTTGGTCGTTATCCATGCTGGTCTCAACGATGTGCTGAAGGGAGGGAGCAAGAACCTAAACAGACAGTTAGAGGTTGGGTTGCGTAAACTCAGAGAAACCTCTGCGAATGTGCATGTGACCATATGCACAATCCCACAAGTCCGGGGCCAGGCTAGCGGGATGGAACGAAGTGTGCTTGAGGCTAACCGGGTCATTAGGGGTCTGAGCCGACCACTTGGGTACGGCACAATGGAGGTAAACCGGGAAGTGTACGAGTCTGGCTCCCACCCTTTTGCACAGGATAGCATTCACTACAGTGGTGCCACGGGCGGGAGCGTAGGTAGTAGGATAGGGTGCCAAGCTACGGCTTTTTTGGGGGGACCCAGAGCCCTAGACCACCAGTGCAGACGAAGACAGACCCAGAGAGGCCCCAAGATTCAAGAAACGTAGAATCGGTAGGAGAAGAAATAGACGTAAGCACCAGGGGCAAGGTCATTCTGACATAGGGTATATTAACATGCAAGGTGGCAGTAATAGGCTGAAGTGGGAGGAGATAGACGAACAACTAAGGCAAGAAAAGCTGATGGTATACGGGTTTGTGGAGACACATCTTAGGGACATGGAGCAACCTCCCTGTAATCCTGACTATGCATGGGAATATTGCAATAGAACAGAGGGCAGCAGAAAAGGGGGTGGAATTGGTGCATTCATTCATAAAAGTATGAACTGGCAAAGGGTCAAACAGGAATGCAAGGAGCATTTATGGCTAAAAGGGAAAGTTGGAGGAGAGCAGACACTCCTTGGCGTTGTATACCTGTGAACAGGAGCAAATGCCAAAGAGGAAAACAAAAAAATGCTGGAATGCATATCAAGTGACGTTAATGAGCTAGGAGAAGGGTGCGAGATTATTATACTAGGAGATATGAACGCACACATAGAAGACATGGACGGGTACACAGACTCAACAGGCAACATGATGCTGGATATGTTTGAAATGCATGACTTAGTTGTATGCAACAGTACTGAGAAGTGTGAAGGGCACATAACATGGGAGGTAGGGAGCCTGCAGTCGACGCTAGATTATGGACTAATGTCACATAGGATGCACGATAGGCTAAATGTAATGAGCATAGATGAATATGGCTCCAGAAGTCTAGGTAGTGATCACAAACGTATTAAGGTGAGTTTTAGAAGGGAAATGAAAGTAGGTAGGAGGCAAGATGAACAACCAGGTGGGATATTTTACTCAGAAAAGCAGCTTGAAATAGCAACCCAGCAAATTGTGGAAGTAATTTCAGAGGATACAAATACAGAATGGACATATGCAAATTTAACAGGACTATTTGAGCTAGAGCTTACTAAGGTACGAGTCAGGACAAAAGGAAACGGAAGACGTAAACCCAAGAGCTGGTGGGATGAGGAGGTTAAGAAGGCCATAGAGAAACGTCAGGAAGCATCCAGGGAACACAGATATTCAAAGCAGAGGGGTGAACCAGAAGCTGATGTAGGCAGAAAATGGAATAACTTCTTAAGCTGTAGAAGGGAAGCATCCCATTTGATAAATGAGAAGATCAGAAGAAAGGGGAGCCAATGGTTGTCAGAAGTAAACAAAAAGGATAGAAAAGCAGCAAAGAAATTTTGGAAACATCTCAACTCCTTGAGTAATAAGACTAGCCTAGAGCAGAGGTTTATAGTTACAGCTCAAGGTGTTCGACTAGAGGGAGATGAGGCAATGGAACATATAAGAACAATGATGACAGAAAAATTTAAAGAACGAAACATAGCATGTGCTCAATCAGGTGAGGATGGACTAGTCAGTGCAGTGGCTCCACTGGCACAAAGCGAGTGGGAAAGGGCAGAGAAGAGGGTTCCTAGTAGCACGTCGACAGGTCCTGATGGCATCCCAATTATGTTGATAAAGACATTGGGCCCAAAATCTAAGAAAGCATTAAGAGAGGCAGTGAGCAAAATGATAATGGACGGTAAAGCCCCCGATGGGTGGAGACTGAGCAGGATGAGCATGATATATAAGGGAAAGGGGGACAAAGCTGACATAAACAACTACCGTCCCATAACAGTGACGTCAGTGGTTTACAGGGTGGTGATGCAGATGATAAAGGACAGACTGCAGGCATGGGTGGAGAGCGAGGAGTTGCTGGGGGAACTACAAAATGGGTTCCGAAAACAAAGAAGGTTAGAAGATAATCTGTTCTCATTGATGCAGTGTATTGAAATAGCAGAAAAGGAACACAGGCCCCTATGGCTTGCCTTTCTGGATATCAAGGGAGCCTACGACAGTGTAATCCAAAAGGATTTGTGGGACATACCGGGCACTCTAGATGTGGAAGATGGAGTAAGAAATCTTTTAAAAGATATCTATAAAAGTAACAAGGTGCTTATAAAATGGGAAAACAAGGTATCTGGGCCTATAGAGATACAGCAGAGCAGAGGCTTAGGCAGGGGTGCCCTCTGTCACCTCTGTTGTTCATGCTGTATTTACAAGGATTAGAGAAAAAATTATAGAGGAGCGGACTTGGCTTCAACCTTTCCTATTTCAAGCAAGGAGAATGGATTAAACAGTCATTACCAGGACTGATGTATGCGGATGACATTGTACTTATGGCTGACCAAAGGAGGCATTGGGCTGACAGCAAGGAATACTTGCAGAGATTAATGGACATCTGTGGTAAAGAGGGAGATAGCTTAGGTTTGAAGTTTAGTAAAGAAAAATCGGCAGTCATGACTTTTAATGATAATCAGGGCAGCGAGCATAGGATACAGGAGGTTACGTTGGAGGTGGTGGATAAGTACAAATATCTTGGAGTGTGGATAAACAATGGGGCTGAGTACCTAACGGAACATGAAAAATATGTGACGGCTAAAGGTAGCAGAAATGCAGCTGTGATGAAAAATAGGGCACTGTGGAATTACAATAGGTACGAAGTGGTGAGAGGGATTTGGAAAGGGGTGATGTTCCCTAGTTTGACTTTCGGCAATGCGGTCCTGTGCATGAGATCAGAGGTTCGAGCAAGGTTGGAAGTTAAGCAGCGAGGGGTAGGTAGACTGGCTCTGGGAGCACACGGAAATACACCAAATCAGGGGGTACAGGGTGACATGGGATGGACGTCATTCGAGGGCAGGGAAGCCAGCAGCAAGATAGAATATGAGGAGCGATTGAGAGAAATGGCAGAAAAGCGGTGGGCAAGGAGAGTTTTCAGTTATTTGTACATGAGGAATGTTGATACAAAATGGAGGAAGCTGACCAGAAAACTGTCAATCAAACTTTTGGACTGCAGGAGGGGTGCAAACCAGGAAACAGCGGTTAAGAAAAGGGGTTAAGGAAACAGAGAGGGGTCTGTGCAAAACGGGGATGCAGACGAAATCAGCACTGGGAACATACCGAACTTTCAAGCAAGAAATTGCCAAAGAAAATATCTACGATAATTCTAGGGGAAGCTCTTTGTTGTTTGAAGCCAGGACGGTAGTATTGCGGACTAAGATGTACCGAGTCAAGTACCAAAGTATAAATAGACACGTTGTGCTGTGCGTGTGGAGAAGAAGAGGAAACGGCTGAACACCTCATACTTTTCTGCAAAGGGCTTAACCCTACAGTGCAAGGCAACGGGGCTGATTTTTTCAAAGCATTGGGGTTTAGGGACAGTGAAGGCAAAATAGACTTTAAGCGGGTAGAAATAACCAAACAGAGGTTATCTGATTGGTGGATAAAATCAAGGCAGGAGTGAAATTTCACCCACCACAAAGTACAAAATAGGTTAATAGTCATGGCTAGGTGGCGTATGCCACCGCTCGGTTTAAAGGGTTCAGCGGTCAGCCTCATCCATCCATCCATCCATCCAGCGTGTGCAACATGGCGGATACAAGTAGGTACCCGCTACAGTGGTACCCGCGTCGCCGCCGCCACTGTGTTTGAAGATTTTCGTGCAGTGTGACGCCGGTTTGCGCTGTTTTATGGAAGGAAAGCGAGTTTCTTACGCTGAACACATCATTTTAGCCGATCTGAGAGAGGCACAGTGGGCAATGAGGCTGAAGTGGTCGCACGGTGTGTACAAACCTCTGGTGTGACAGCGGACCCGCACGAGATTCTGATGAAAATCACCCACGTATTCTTGAACCCACTGGTCGTGGAATCGAAGTACTCGTGCACTGCTGGATTGTCGGAAAAGCACACGCACGTTTCTGCTGATTTGATTCACTGTTAAGACACGGATAGATAGTCCGGTGTTTCGAGCATGCGAGAAAGCGGCCGGCGAAGTTGGGATACGTCACTCTGGCCTCGCCAGAATTGCCGAAATCTTACAACCTCCTCAGTTTGGCACGTTTAACATGGCCCGCAGCAGCTCACCGACTTAGGATATAAATTACGAACTACTTAGACCAACTCCATACACTCGTGATGCTTAACTAAAAGAACTGTTTTTCTGGATTGCGTGACGAGCGTATGTTTCAATTTGTTGCAGTTACGTGGTGAAGTGCCCTAGGCCCATATCCCTGGCTGTGTGCACAGCCATTTGTCTAATGTGTTTTATTTTGCTCTGCTGCTGTCTTTACAGCTTCTGCTGGTGTTTGTTGTGCCCATGAAGATCTAGCCCAACTCTGCACCGTTGACAACAAATAGTCGCAAGTGCCGATTGCTGCTGGTTGGCTCAATCCAGAATTTGGTATGTATATCCATTTACTCAAGGCGTGCTGTTGCTTCCATTACTTGTGCTGCTCCAGTACAGGAGGAGTTAAGTAATGGTGGCTGAATTGAGTGATGTATGATACACTATCACTATCGTGTTAGACAGGGGACAATGCTTGTTCACATATTTAAACTATTTAGGTTGGCCACTTCATTGTTGGAAGTTCTGGCAATGCGTTAACCTCGCATATAAAATCGTGTAGGCCAAAACACTTATTGTATTGCACTTGATGCCTGGTGCCATCACAAAAGACACAGTTGAAGAAGAATCCAGAAAACCTGTTTCCAGAGGCCCTGAGACAATAAATCGTAGAGAAAGAATTGTGTTGCAAATTACAACTACCATTCTCAGCTGTGAGCCATTCTTCTATGGGACCGCTGTGGTTCACCAACATATTTTGCATCAGGGACACTATCACTTGCCAATTGCATCCTCAGCGTCTGTGTCACAAATTTCGGCAGACTAAAGACAGACAGGGACAAGTCGTACGTTTAAGGCGAACATTTATAATCATAAGAACAAGCGGCAAAGACAACAGCGCAAAACAAAATATTTACATTGCGTCCATTGACGTGGCCACGTCACCTCGTCGTTGCGGCTTCCGACGACACGTCGTTGGGCCCGCCAATTCGTCGTAGACTGGAAATCGCTGTGTCCGACGTTCGGTTCCGTTTGGCCTGGTCAGGGGGTCAGGACGGTGGGGTGACCGACGCTCCTGGATCGCCCGGTCAACTCTGCTGGCCTGCGGATCGTGGCCGCAGGGAATCCGGGAAACGGTGCCGTCAGCGTGTAGCTGCGGCTTCCGGAGGACATCCACTCAGCTCGCGGGTCGTGGCCGTGGCAGCTGAATAACAGCTTCCACTGTGTTGTCGCCGCCTCCGCGATCCACCCGTCCTGTTCGGCCTTCAGCTCTTTCTGCCTGCCTTCGTCCCAGAGCATAGCTGGGCTGCTCTGTTTGGCTACGTGTCCCTTCTCCTGTTGGCCACGTAATGACGCGTGCACTTTTGTGCTTCTTCTTCTGCTTTCTTATTGTATTTTTTTTATTCGGATGCTGTTATTTTATAACTTATTTTTTCGTTACTTCTGCCACCGACTCCTCGTGTCTTCTTGTTCTCTTTTTATCTTCTGCTTTTTCTTCTTTCTTTCTTCCTTTATTGGCTTATGACAGTCTGGCTTAGTCATAAGTCTGCGTCTATCTGCACGACGCAATGGCTGCGCCATCAGCTATGCGTTGCTATGGTGCGCGAAAGTTTTAGTTTAGGTTAGTCCTCGTTCACAGGGAATGCCATTTAACTGAAACAAGGACCTCAACTGCTACAACCACATCAGAAATAGCTCTGCACGCCAGCAGGTTTGCTTAAATGTCTCAGCATTTGCCTGAGTTGTGGTGTTGGTATATTGTTGGTATGGTGGTATATTCTTGCAGCTTCGCCACTTGCTCTGGGCTTTGTGTAGCAGTGTGTTGTACTCCGTACATTTCTTTGTGGCATGGACATGTGGCTGCAATGAAAGCTTTTCAAGTGGATAGCTTTTTTCTATGGCTGTTTCGGTCGTTTTCGTTGCTAGTTAGAGGTCTGGAAAGGTTGGTGGCCGGACTCCGCAAGGAAAACATTCGTTCGCTCTCTTTTGTCTCTCTGCTCTTATTGCAGCAACCCATTTCTCACTCTATGTTCGTAACATGGTGTTTTTATTAATAATTTCATAAGCTATCTCTTTTTTATTGCAGTTAAATGTCTGAAGTCTCCGATCACTCTTTGTATGCAGGGATTATGACAAAATGAGTCCGCTTGATATTAACACAGCATAGGCTAGGACAAACATGAGCCAAATATTTGGGTTTGTCCAAAAGTTCGGTTTGTCACTAGCTACCGTAATGTCGCGGGCCATAATAATGATGGGAAAGACATGCGGGAAGCCGACACCGAACTGGAGCAAGCAAAGCGGTGCACACGCTCCTTTTCCATCCAGCTTAAAAGGAGAGGGAAGGAGCCTCCAGCACGCGCTTGATCGGTAGAGCTGTACTCACTCTTGCCGACGTACCTGGACTGAAGCCCTTTTTTTGAAAGTTAGCGATACAACGCTGGTAGATAAGCAAGCTTCTGTATCCTCGAGGAAATCCGATCGTCTCGAAGTGGCGGAAACACATACGGACAGTTGCAGCAGCGGTCCGGTCCATTCATTACATTCTTTAATATGCCAGTCACTATTTTTGTAGCCAACTACTGCACAAGCCTTAAATCCACATGATTCAATCCAGCATGATTGGACTACAGTGCGTTAGTGAAAACTCAGTTGCATTTCCGACAGCGGATTGCACAGAAGCAAGGTAGAAGATGTAAGGGTTTCGTATTCGTGCATGGTCGCTGAGGCGACGTACGGCGCTTCGCCGTAAGCGCCATCTTGTTTCTCTAAAACAAACTGTTCTGCGGAAAAGGTCAATACTCTTTGCTCACCCTAGCATAGTGCAGAATGTAGAAGTGTTAGGTAAGGTAAATGGCGGCAATCTTAGGTTAGTGAGGTCCTACGATTGTTCTCAATTTCAAGGGAGAAAGACCAAATTAGTTAAGAGGAAACAGGCCAACCAAGACACAATCAGGGTAAAAGTAGATGAATTCAGGCTGGTGCTCTCAAACAAATATGCAGCTGTAGAACAGAAATATGGGGTGCGATCTTGTACGCGTTCCAAAATGGAACGGAGGCGGTCCGTTCCATCGAGCTGCACACGATTGGTCAATTTGAACTGTGACGATGAAATTGACCAATCGTGTGCGACTCGATGGAACGGACCGCCTCCGTTCCATTTTGGAACGCGTACAAGATCGCACCCATGATAACATTAAAGGTAATGACTGAAACCATAATTAGGCTGATTTCAAAAGCATCAATTGAAGTGGGAGGTAAGTCACAAAGGCAAAAAAGAATGTAAGCTCTCCCAAGCAACAAAGAACCTAATATAGAAACAACAAACCATGAAAGTGCGCATACTGCAGGCATTATCAAATCGTGACCGGTAGCTTATTGCTATCATTGAAAAGAAAAGTGTAGAATAATCGCATTCTACCGGTACTAACTTATGGGGCAGTAACTTGGAGGTTAACAAAAAAGCTTGGGAATAAGTTAAGAACTGTGCAATGAGCGATAGAACGAAAAAGGTTAGGTGTAACTTGAAGAGACAGGAAGAGAGTGGCATGGATCAAAAGAGCAAACAAAGGTAGCCGACATTCGAGTTGACATTAAGAGGAAATAATGGAGCTGGGCAGGCCATGCAATGCATAGGGCAGATAATCGGTGGTCTGTCGAGTTGCAGAATGGGTGCTAAGGAAAGGAAAGCACAGTCGAGGACGGCAAATAGTTAGGTGGGATGATGAAATCAAGAAAGTTGCAGGCACAACTTGAATAAGATAAAGCAAGACAGGGGTAATTGGAGATCATTGGGA
Source organism: Dermacentor silvarum (assembly GCF_013339745.2). Lineage (NCBI taxonomy): Eukaryota > Metazoa > Arthropoda > Arachnida > Ixodida > Ixodidae > Dermacentor > Dermacentor silvarum. The sequence goes on along the minus strand of NC_051158.1, from coordinate 27,176,391 downwards.
GAGGCCCCAGGGTCATTGAAGAGCAGCACATACCCAATGTTACATGCTCAGTCGACCCAAGTTGGGCCGACGGTTGGTTTTCAACCCAGTTCTCTCAGCACAGCAGCCAGATGCAGCCCATTTTGACCACTCAGTGACGCAGGTTGGCGGGAAAGAGGTTAGGTGCAGACATGCATACATACATACAGGCCTACTGCTAACTGGGTGAAGTTCTTAAAGAATGCTATTGCGTTAAAAATCAACTTTGGCAATTCATATAATGTGTAGGGCAGGTAACTGACGGTCTACTGGGGCTACTCAATGGGTACCAATAGAACTGACGTGAAATCGTGGACAGCAGACAATTAGGTAGTGTGATGAAATAGAAAACTTGCAAGCATAGGCTGATGGTGATGACCTTAGGATCTTGCAATCACTTTGCATTAGTTAGAGCTTTGCATAGCTTTAGAATGTATCAGATGAAAAAAAAGTAAGCGATATGTTCTGCTGTCCTGGAGAAGCCTTGCACTGAAAAAGGTTGCCCTGTTTTCGAGTATTCAGTGTGCATTGTCCCTTGAAGCCCTCACTTTAGGAATACTGAACCAAAAGGGTTATGTTGTGTTCCACGGCTATGCATTGTAAAGTGCCCTGGCATTTATTCTATTGTTGGATTTACTTCTTGTTCCCGATGCTGGTAACAGGACTGCAATCGCTCCAATTATTTTTCTGCAGGCCCCACAAGTGCGATGAACCTAGGTGAAAGTATCGCTGCCAAAATGGCAGTGATACTTTCCAAGGTGATCGGTCAGAAGGAGGTTGGCACGCAGTGCAACGTCTTGCCTCGGGCAGCCAAGTCTGTTGGGTGCTCCTTCAAAGCAGCCAGCAAGTCGGCGAGCGTGCAGACTACAGAGACTGTGGATCAGTCAAGCTCCACCTCAGGTGGGCAGTGACCACTGGCACTTCTCTTACATTTGCTTGCTTGTGTGAGTGTGTGGTAAATTGCCAAGTCTGCCTAGCTTGGTACGACCTGCTCAAGTTTGTATGACATTCTGCTGCCGAGGACATATTAGCTGGTTTGTGATTCTTTTCTGCAGTCTGATTGGGGCAAAATGCAAAAATACTGCTCTACTCAGCACATTGAAGCACCTTAGGTGGTAGAGCTTAATGTAGAGCCCTCATGCCCTGGTGCTGTTGTAGCCCTTCCATGGCTTTTCGATAACATTAAACCCAGTGAGTCTTAGTTATGCCTAAATCAGTGTATTAATGTAAAAACGTGGATACAGATCTATGTTGGAACATAAGTCGACTGCTATGTTTGAGGTGAATAAAATTCAAACAGAATTCTATTATGCAGTTAACTACAAAACATACTTTGTGTTTTATCAATATGCTCATTCATTGAAAGAGGTGAGAACTGCACAGGAACTGTCAGGATTCTTGTTCTGGGACAGCTTTGAGTCACGACATTCCTCAGCACATGCCTGAGGAGCTCTAGGCATGCGCAACACAGTCATCGGGCAATGAGCAGCATGTGCCGAGCATCTGAGGTGCACACCAGCTATCGCTTCAGCCAACCTGTAGGCGTCTTCAAGTGATCGCTGGCCATGCACTCGTTTTGATCCTCTCCTGTCGATAGCAGCTTCAGGTTTTTTTACGCGGTGGCTGACGAGACCTCTTCTGTACTGCCAATTTATCCCAGCGTGTAGTTGTTTTCCGCAGCACTCCTATTACGATGTGCTAAAACCTTTTGCTGATGTGAAAGGTGAAGCCCTTCGACATTGAGACGCGAGGCACTAGTGAGCAAATTCCGTTGCCTTTGCAATGAATTGAATCTGTTGTTATCAGTAGAACTCGTGCACGGCGCTCACATATAGAAGGTGTGTTCAAAAAGAAACCGAACTTTTACTATAACACCTTTGCTGCTTATGGTACAACATTTTAAGTGCTGTCCCCTTCAAAGTAGTCCCCTCTACTTGCAATGCCATCTTTTTTTCCATTTTTGGAAAGCCTCCTGGAATACACTTTCTGCAATGGCGCACAGGCCTCTTCTAGCATTGCCCTGGATCTCCTCTACGGTTTGGAAACGACGTGCTTTCAAGGCGGTTTTCAGCTTGGGGAATAGAAAAAATCTGCTGTGGCTAGCTCCGGAGAATATGGTGGGTGGGGCACAACAGGAATGTGGTGTTTCGCTAAGTAGCTGCGGACAAGGAGCAGTTGCGTGAGCCGGGGCATTGTCATGATGCAACATCCAAGCCTGATTTTCCCAGAATTCAGGCCTCTTTCAGGCACTCACCACACATTCAGGCACTCACCACGCACACATGTTACGTGTGCGTGGTGAGTGAGCATGTAAACTAACTCACTTCCCTGCTGCTGTCGCATACGAGCACTTTCAAAGGTAAACATATATGAGTGCATGGCCGTTCCTTTCGTTGTTCATTTTGTGCCTATCTTTGCATATGTGATTAACATTGTGAAAACGTCAAGAAGGCACATGACGCAGGCAATGTGTCTGCCTTAATTTCTATCTGTGTTGTGATGAAAATTAAAGAGGTCGAGAGCGCGGGAGGCAAAGGCTCGTGGCTAGTGCCATCTTGCACAGTTGGGTGAATAAACCGCATCCGACGGAGGTCAGTCTCTGTCTCCAACATAGGTTTTGGTGCCGTGAAACCCGGGAGAAGACTGGCGTCCTGCACTGGATGATGGATCGACTGCAATGCAGCAGAGGCGAACTTCGAGCCACTGCTACAAGGCTCATCTCGTCCGCTACCGAAGCGCTGCAAGCCGAGCATCCTTCGCCGTCCGATCTGCAAGTTATTTTGGATGACCTGCAGGACAAGGACTTGGCGCTAGCAGTGCTCAATGAGAAGATTGCCGACCTCATGGACGACGGTGACAAGCATGAGGTGGAAGCCACTATAGCTCTGGAGTACCACAAGATCTGCAACACCATGAGCTGGGTCCGCTTCTGTCTGAATTCTGCTGCAAGAGCCGGAGACAGTGCCACACAGAGCGTTCAGAGCGAAACCACCACCCAAGGCGTCTCCACTCAAGCAAGTTCCCGAGCACCGTTACGAGTTACCCTACCGAAACTACAGGTACCAGCTTTCTCCGGTGAACTTCGCGAGTGGCAAGGCTTCTGGGAACATTTCGAGCCCACGATCCATAACAACCGCAAGCTGTCCGACATAGAGAAGTTTTCGTGCTTAAGATCCTACTTAACCGGAACAGCGAAGTGTGCACTTGAAGGTGTGCACCTCGCGGAAGTGAACTACGCTGCAGCAGTGAAAATGCTCCGATAGAGGTTCGGCCGTCATACTGCCCTCATTGCAACCACATCGACTGTTTGCTTGCGCTCGTGCCCGTTGATCGCTGTTCTCAGGTATCGCAGCTGCGGGAACTCTACAAAGAGGTGCACTTTCGTACAAGCTGCCTCGACAGCCTTGAGGTTCCAGCGTCAGAATACGTGGTCATACTCCATCGCATCCTTGTGCGATTGCTTCCTGAAGATATCGCTATTCTCTACCGTCATTGCATGAAGGAGACTGAGGCCGATGACGGGGCTACTCCGAGGTCGCGGCAAGAAGAGGTGCGAAAGGTAATGAAGTTCCTGCAGGTGCAAGTTGTGGGTTCTTGGTGTCTCACAAGAGACCAACCACCGCGGGTTCGAGCTTAGTAAGCCACAGGGCCGTGTCAGCCGTCGCCTCCAGCACCGCTCGCTCACGCGCGAGCTCAGAGGCCGCAAGGGGCTACCGAGCGACGCACACAAAAACACAGTAAAGCCCTGAGTTGACGGAAACCGTTTACTGAATCCGTCGGCACCAGCACTGCACAAACGCCTGCCCGTGAGGCGGGGAGCCAAAGGGGTCCCGCACCAGGGCGAAAATACAATAACAGGCGCCTATAGCACGTCGCGGCGAGAGCACAGGCTCAAGCTGGGACACTCCGCTAGGAAAAGTCCCGGCGGCTATGCTACTTGCTCTGGCGATAACCAATGGGTCAACTCGCGAAAGCACGGGCAATATCCTTCGGCTTCGTCTTAGGCTTTCGGCAAGTGCGGCTCGGCGTGGTACGACCTCGCGCGAGCACTATGGCAGCGCTCGTCGGCTTAGTGTCGGGAGAAGGATCAGCACAAAGTACGCGCTCCCCGCACGGGCAAAGGCACCGTGCGCGAGCTCCAGTCCTAGTCACAAAGGTGTCGGCGGACGAGAGGAAAGCATGTACGTACCGTGCGCTGGTCCCGGAGAGAAGAGAGCCACGCTCCGCCGCTAGCAACCGAAAAACGTGGCCGCCGTGATGTCAGCACCCTGCCCTCACCGCCAACCGCCGCATTCGCAGCACCACCGCGGCAACCGGTTAGGAGTGAGACGGGGAAAAACCGGGGGACGGCAAAACAGGTGAAGCCCGCGCAATGGCGCCGGCGCAACCCTCAATCCCCACAAAGTCGAGAGCAAAAAAGAGAGCCAGGCCTCCCGTTCAAGGTACCTGCCAAAAATTACCGCCGTGGGACACGAGCGATGCCAACCTTGTCTACCACCGCCGGTACCGTAAGCATTAGCGTTGGCTGCAGGATCTGCATCGAACGACTATCCCTGCTGTGTACTGTGCGATCAATGTGACCACGCCATAAAGGACTGCCACGTCACATTGTCAGCCCACGAGAAGAGATCAGATGTCGACTTACTGGAAAGAACTGTTTTAAATCCCGGCAGAGAGGGCCACGTCGCACGAATGTGCCGCAATGCCGCGTGGCTCGAGTAAAAGTACTGCTGGACACGTCACCTTTCCGTACTATGTGCCATATGGAAACAAGGTAGCAACCACCCGTCTATGGAGAGCAGAATCCACTTGTCAACCATGATCCAGCGAAAAGTGTCAACCCGCCAGTGGACATGTGCTTCAGCTAGTAGTGATACGTCTGCACCTGTACTGATGCAAATGGCCACAATGTGGGCGTCCAGAAACCACAATTCCGTGTTAATTCGACTACTGCTTGACACCGGCCAGCCAGAGAACCTTTATTCTACGCGACCTGTCCAGAAGGGGCTCGACCTGCCTTCCCTCGGGACAGAAGAGCTCTCTGTGTTGACGTTTGGCACTTCCAAGTGTTCCCACCCTTATAATTGTCAAGTGTCAAACTCGAACTTCACAGTCGGTTCGACTCCAGTAACATCTCGGTTGACGCTTCTGAGCTACTGGAAGTCTGCACCGTGAGGACTCCAGCCGTTGGACAAGATCTCCTCACACAGTTCCATGAACGCAAGATGCTTGCAAGATGCTGAACGTTACATGGTTCCTCTTATGAAATGGCACCAGGGAAGACTGACTAGTACGAACCGAAGTGTCGCTGAAAACAGACTCTGATGCCAGCTTCAGCACTTCGAAAGACAGCAGGAGCTACTCCAGGAGTATCAGTGAGTACTTCAAAGGAGGCCACGCCAAACGTGTCGACACTTCTCTAGAGCCCAAAGTGACGGTTTACTACCTTCCGCACCATGCAGTCATCCGTTGGGAAGCTACCACTATGAAGATATGCGTAGTGTTTGACGCCTCTTCCCATGAACGTGGCGAGTAAGCGGTGAATCTTGGTGCCGAGCTCTTGCAACTGCTTGTACAGTTCAGGATAAACCCAATTATCCTGACAGCGGACATCCGGAAGGCTTTCCTTCAAATTTCAATTCGACCAAAAGATCACAACGCTCTCCGCTTTTTGTGGGTTGACCTACTGCCCAGCGAAGAGTGGGATATACCATCCATCGTCGAATGGCGAATGATTCGTGTGCCCGTCGGAGCGTCGTCTAGCCCTTTCCTTCTATCTGCTACTTTGCAGCATCACTTCGAAATGGGGAAAAAGACTCAGCCAATAATAGCTATACGCCTAAAAAACATCATTCTAAGCGGACGACCTCGTCATAGGAGCTTCCACTGATGAAGAGGCCCTCAAAATCTACCGTGCTGCATTGTCTATTTTAGCATATGCAAGTATGGAGTTAAGAAAGCAGTGCTCCAACTCCAGCGTTCTTTGCCATCAGTTCCTCAAGGACAACACTTCTGTCGACAACATTGGAGAAGCCAAAGCAACAATAAAGTTGCTTGGCCTAGTATGGGACCGCGACGCTGACGGTATCGTGCTTACCACTAAAACCCGTTTCCGAGTATATCGCTGCGCACTCAGCCACGAAATGCACCATTCTGCAGTCACTCACAAGACTCTACGATTCGTTAGGTCTCATGGCTCCGTTCGTCATTCGAGTGAAATTATTGTTCCAGCAGCTGTGGCATAGGAACTCACCGTGGGACGAGCCATTACGTAAAGACATCGAGAAACAGTGGAAAGGCTGGACATCCAAACTACTGACGCTCTCCTCACTGCGAATCTTTGATGCAAGCCCACTAGCATATGGTGTAGCCACCTACATGTGCTACCGAGATCAAAGGAGGAACGTTTAAGGTTAAGGTGCAGGGTCACATCGCTGAAGGCTACTCTCTGCCACGCCTAGAGCTGCTTGCGTGTCTCTTGGCTGCCAGGCTGTGGAACTATCTCTAAGGCATTCCAGAACATCCAGCTGTTAAGGCGTGTTTTGGAGCGACTCATCGATAACCCTACACTGGATTTGTGCTAATGCTAAATGATGGGGAGACTTTCGTGAGAAACTGTTCTCGAAATCCAATGCTTGACTTCAAGGTATTCTTGAAGGCACTGCGCAGGCAAGGACAATCCAGCAGATTTGCTCACGCATGGAGCAGTAGTCCTGTCATTGACGCACAAATCTCTCTGGTGGACTGGTATCGGTCCAATGTAGTTGTCACAGCCTCATTTGCAATGGCCTGCGAAGATTTGTTCTGCTCCTTCACCGGAGGCCCTTTCTAGCGAGACCAGGGAAGAGATATCCGCTTGCCCCACCGCAGTAGTGGCACACTCTGCGCCACCACATGAGCCACTCCTTGAGGTTGCAAGCTTAGGACGATTGTCCCGATTATGGCGAGTAACGGCTCGGATCATGCAGTTTGGTCGGAACGCTTCGCAGAACATGCCATCTTCTACCGAACCACTGACAGAGTCAGAGTTGCACCAGGCAGAGATGTATTGGTTGAGGCTTGTCCAACACTCCGTATTTGCAATTGAAGTCACGGCCTTGGAGGAAGGACGAGTTCCCAACACTTCCAGTGTGCTGACGCTACAACCATTTCTTGGCCGTGACAGACTACTTCGTGTAGGAGGCCGACTGCAGCAGCTTAACAACCGAGAGGAATTGAAGTATCCGATTTTGCTTCCTGCAGATCACCGGTTCACCGACTGGTTGATGCAACGCACATAAGACTCCTACATGGAGAAGTTCAAGTCACCTTCCTGGACCTTCGGGAACGCTTTTGGATCCTCAAGGGGCTCCGCACAGTGAAGCGTGTTCTGAAAGCGTGCTTAGCATGCCGCCGAGGGCGCCTTCTTCCCGAAGCTGCCCTCTAGCACCCTTGCCAAGACAAAATATCGTCACCGAGTCAAATCACCGCGTACAGCGCGTCGTAATTGCAGCCTCCGCGATCAACTTCAGAAACATTTTCAGAGCTAATTGCGGAGGCCACGCTCCGCTGTGCTGAGTACGGTGAACGCCACCTAGTAGTGCTTCTGCGAGAACGCGTTGGTAGTGCTTCTTGATGCCAGCGTCCCTTCGAATGCTGGCATCGAGGCGTCGTAGTGCTGAGACCACCGAAGCGTTCACTGTCGGTGCGCGTTAGTGTCATAATGCAGTACTTCTCTTTTCTGCTCGTAGGCGGCGGCACTGCCCCGAGCAAGAGCGCGGGTACACGGAGGAGTGTTAGATATATAAGGCGCGTCTGTGTAGCTCTCTGCAAATGCGTTTGTGGCGCAATGGGTTAAACGCTCGGCGATCTATCGTCGCGGACCGAGAGGTCGTGGGTTCGATTTCCAAATTTTGCATGTTTGTGGAACTTTTTCTTCTGGTTTCTTTCTTTGTATTATGTTCGTGTATGTTCGTGTGACGTATTTCCGTGACGGAAATACGTCAGTGAAGTCTTGGTGGACCCCGGCATAAAACACTTTCGTGTTAAAAATAAGTGAAGCAACACTGTTTAAAGTGGTGGGAATTAACTTCTGTGGGCCACTCTATTGTCGTCCTGAATTACCCTCCACTGTCAAAGAGTTTACTCGCGTCTATCGTGGACCGAATAAAGTTCATCCTCACTAACTCACTGTCAAAGTGTACATTGTTGTCTTTTCTTGTGCTGTGACGAGGGCAGTACACCTGGAGTTGACCACAGATTTGACAGCGCAAGCATTTTTGCTGGCCTTCAGACGCTTTGCAGCACAATGTGGAATTCCTGCTATTGTGCACTATGACATTGCGAAAACATTCCGCTGCGGCGCCAAGCATTTGTGCTCCCTTTTCGAAGACAACGTTCAGGACTTTGGCAGCTCTCACCGAATCCAGTGGCGTTTTATTGTTGAATGTGCACGGGTGGGGGACGTCTGTGAGCGTGTAATCGGCACAATTAAGGGTGCACTAAAGCATTGCCTGGAATGGAGCAGTTTGAGCTACAGCGAGCTACTCACCGTGCTTGAAGTTGCGCCATCCGCTCATCTACTTGGAGGATGATGTCACATCCACAGAAGTTCTGATGCCCTCACACTTCTTAGTCGGCAAGCGTATCGTCACTTTGCCAACAGAACAAGAAAACCTTTCTCTTAGTGCCTCTGTGCCTGACCTTCGACGACGAGCTCGTCATCAGGGAACAGCTGCTTCGGAGGCTTTGGAAGCAGTAGAAGAAGGAATATCTGCTGTTCCTGCGCGCTGCTCACCACAGCAAGCCTGTGCCGTCATCGAACGATCTTGTCGTCGTCGAGGACAAACACTCGACATCTGACATGGAAGATGGGCTGCGTCGCTAAGGCAATTAAAGGAAGAGACGGTATTGCGCAATCCTTCCTAATACTACTATCGAACGGCCATTAAGTGCAACGTCCTATAGAGCGGCTTTATCTCTTGGAAGCGCACGCGTGCAACGCGGCTGCGGGAGTGATGAAAATTGAAGAGGACAAAGTCGAGAACGTGGGAGGCAAAGGCTCGCGCTAGTGCCATCTGGCACAGTTGGTTGAGTAAACTGCATCTGACGGATGTCATGTCTCTATGTCTCCAACATGCTATATTTAGGATATCAATTACGAACTACTTAGACCAACTCCATACACTCGTGATGCTTACAGCTAAAAGAACTGTTTGTCCGGATTGCGTGAGGAGCGTATGTTTCAATTTGTACCAGTTACGTGTTGAAGTGCCCTTGGCCCATATCCCTCGCTGTTACAGCCATTTCTCTAATGTGTTTTGCTTTGCTGTGCTGCTGTCTTTACAGCTTCTGCTAATGCTTGTTGTGCCCATGAAGATCTAGCCTAACTCTGCATAGTTGACAACAAATAGCTGCAAGTGCTGATTGCTGCTGGTTGGCTCAGTCCAGAATTTGGTATGTAAATCCATTTACTCAAGGCCTGCTGTTGCTTCTATTACTTGTGCTGCTCCAGTAAAGGTGGAATTAACTAATGGTAGCTTGAGTGATGTATGATACCCTATCACTATCGTGCTAGACAGGTGACAAGACTTGTTCACATATTTAAACTATTTAGGTTGGCCACTTCAATGTTGGAATTGCCCGCAATGTGTTAACCTCGCATATAAAATCGTGTAGGCCTAAACACTTATAATATTGTAGTGCACTTGATGCCTGGTGCCATCACTAAAGACATATTTGAAAAAGAATCCGGAAAACTTGTTTCCAGGGGTCCTGAGACAATAAATCGTAGAGAAAGAATCGTGTTGCAAACTACAACTACCATTCTCAGCTGTGAGCCATTCTTCTATGGGACCACTGTTGTTCACCAACGTCTTTTGCATCAGGGACACTATCACTTGCCAAGTGCATCCTCAGCGTCTGACTTAGTCATAAGTCTGAGTATATCTGCGCGACGCAATGGCTGCGCTATGAGCGATGCGTGTGAATGGTTCGCGAGAGATTTAGTTTAGGTTAGCCCTCGTACACAGGGAATGCCAGTCAACTGAAACAAGGACCTAAACTGCCCCAACCACATCAGAAGTAGCTCTGCAGGCCAGCAGGTATGCTTAAATGTCTCAGTATCTGCCTGAGTTGTGGTGTTGGTATATTGTTGGTATGGTGGTCGCCACTTGCTCTGCGCTTTGTGAAGCAGTGTGGTGTACTCCGTACATTTCTTTCTGGCATGGACATGTGGCTGTAATGAAAGCTTTCATGTGGATAGGTTTTCATGCGGATAGCTTTTTTTATGGCTCTTTCGGTCGTTTTCGTTGCTAGTTAGAGGTCTGGAAAGGTTGGTGGCCGGACTCCGCAAGGAAAACATTCGTTCGCTCTCTTTTGTCTCTCTGCTCTTATTGCAGCAACCCATTTCTCACTCTATGTTCGTAACATGGTGTTTTTATTAATAATTTCATAAGCTATCTCTTTTTTATTGCAGTTAAATGTCTGAAGTCTCCGATCACTCTTTGTATGGAGGGATTATGACAAAATGAGTCCGGTTGATATTCACACAGCATAGGCTAGGACAAACACGAGCCAAATATTTGGGTTTGTCCAAAAGTTCGATTCGTCACTAGCTACCGTAATGTCACGGGCCATAATAATGATAGGAAAGACATGCGGGAAGCCGACACCGAACTGGAGCAAGCAAAGCAGTGCACACGCTCCTTTTCCATCCAGCTTAAAAGGAGAGGGAAGGAGCCTCCAGCACGCGCTTGATCGCGTTACCGCACGTTCACGCGCCGCCTCCCTTCTAGCGCGTGATCGATCACATCTTCTCCAACATTGGGCATGTGGTAGTATGGCACGTGTCAAGCCACCATGCTTCTTGGCTCACCCTCGCATGTTTTTCCTTGCACCCACAGCAAATGAGGCATGATCTTATCGCACTTGAACTTTACGCGGAACCTAGGCTTCTTCTGGCCATGTTCGCGCTGATGAGATTTTTTCAATGCGAGCCCAGTGACGATTTCAGTTTTGCGTGCTGTACCACATAATTGATCGGGCGCCATATTTTAAAAGGGCTCTCCTTACTTCGAACTCCATCTTATTCAAATAAGTTTCTGGTCCCCTTGGAGTTCGAATTAACGAGGTTCTAATGTATAATTGAATGAATGTTCAGTTGCCTGGCGAGAGAATGAGAACTCAAGATTGGCAGTAAGCCCCTAAAGTTGGTGCAGGGATACATTCACTTAGGCGAATTAATCGGAGGTCATGAGAAGGAAGTGTACAAAACAATTAGAGGTTGGAATGCATACTACAGGATTTATGAAATCATGATTGCCAATGTGCTGCTCTTCTAGAAAATAAAATTGTACAATCATTCTGTTCCACCTGTACCTATTAATATATGGGATAATATCACAGAGGAGGCTTGAGAAGTTGCAAACCACACAAGGAGCGATGGAGTGAAAACTGATAGGTCTAACGTTAACGTGCACAAAGACAGCATTGATGACTAGGGAACAAACGGGACTAGCCGACATTCAAGTTTAGGTTGCCCCTTGAGGGTCAAAGACATAACTATCCAGCACTGCAAACAAGTCCCAAATGGTCAATGCCATATATTTACGGCGGCGTCTGTGGGCGAAAGTTCGCGTGCCAGTTGGGATAAATGTGTTTAGATACCGTGCACAAAACCTACTATAACAGGAAGCGGTGCCACTCCCTTTATCATATTTCAACGAGCTGGACTCACTCTTGCCGACGTACCCGTGCTAAAGCCCCTTTTTTGAAGGTTAGCGATACAACGTGGCAGATGAGCAAATTTCTGTATCCTCGAGGAGAGCCGATCATCTTGAAGTGGTGGAAACACACGGACAGTTGCAGTAGCGGTCCGTGAACGTGGCCACGCACATTCATTACATTCCTTAATATGCCAGTCACTATTTTTGCAGCCAGCTACTGCACACGCCTTCAATCCACATGATTTAATCCAGCATGATGGACCACAGTGTGTTAGCGAAAACTCAGTTGCATTTCTGACAGCGGATCGCACAGAAGCAAGGTAGAAGCAGTAAGGGTTTCGTATTCAAGCATGGTCGCTGAGGCGAACTACGGCGCACCGCCGTAAGCGCCATCTCGTTTCTCTAGAACAAACTGCTCCGCGGAAAAGGTCAATACTCTTTGCTCACCCTAGCGTAGTGCAGAATGTACAAGTGTTAGGTGGTAAGTGGCGGCGATCTTAGGTTAGTGAGGTCTACGATTGTTCTCAATTTCAAGGGAGAAAGAACAAATTAGTTAAGAGGAAACAGGCCAACCAAGACACAATCAGGGTAAAAGTAGATGAATTCAGGCTGGTGCTCTCAAACAAATATGCAGCTTTAGAACAGAAGTATGATAACATTAAAGGTAATGACTGAAACCGTAATTAGGCTGATTTCAAATGCATCAATTGAAGTGGGAGGTAAGGCACAAAGGCAAAAAAGTATGTAAGCTTTCCCAAGCAACAAAGAACCTAATAAAGAAACAAACCATAAAAGTGCGCATACTGCAGGCATTATCAAATCGTGAACGGTAGCTTATTGCTATCATTGAAAAGAAAAGTGTAGAATAATTCTACCGGTACTAACTTAAGGGGCAGTAACTTGGAGGTTAACAAAAAAGCTTGGGAATAAGTTAAGAACTGTGCAGTGAGCGATAGAACGAAAAAGGTTAGGTGTAACTTGAAGAGACAAGAGCGTACTCTTCGCTCGCTGCGGCGGCCGCGCTTCCCCACGCGCGGCCGCCGCAGGAAGCGAAGGTTCGTGTGGTCTATCGCTTCAACGGAAACTGAGCGGCGTAAGCACAGCGCATACAAAGGGGAGAGCCGTGTGGAGATCGCTTTCAAGATACGGTGCGCGCGACAACACCGACAGCCGGCACAGGCGCAAAGTACAAGAACGTATTTGTTGGCAGAGTAGGAGGAGCCGCCCCCCCCACTCCCTCCCTCCCGCGCTACCTTCCCGCATTGCTCCTTTCGCGTGGGGAGATTTCGTCGCCAGTTACCCTTGCGCTCGGTTGCAAGATACGCATTTGGCGCTGCAGCACAGCGTCGCCCCCCCCCCCCCCCTCCCTTCCATACCCCCAAGGCCTTTCACGCAACAGAAGTCGCGTTTGCTCTCCACTGTGTGTTCGCTGTCCGTGAAGGCGCGCGTCCTTTCACTCGCACATACGGCACGCGGTGACGACTTTATCGCCCTTAGACTCGTGCTCCACGTCTCATGCTCCTCCTTCGCATCTCATTCGTTGATCTCCTCTCCCATCGGTGGGCGCACCTCGTGCTTGCTACCGCCCTAGTCGGCGAGATTTTCCCGCGGAAGCCGCAATTTCGTCTCACGCGGCTGCACTGTAAGAGGTATGCGTATACATTGAGTTCTATGGGAGGGTAAATGGGAGTCGGAAAAGGCCACGTTGTAGCCAGTTCTGCACGGTTACGTTATAAGTGGTCTATACTTACTGTAAATGCTTTTTACGTACGTGTGCCTGAGTGAGTTCACCTCTCGACTCATTAATTTAGCTAGTTTTAATTGTGTTTCGATGATACGAATTTCGGCTAATACGAATTTTTTTCGTGACCCCGTGAGATTCGTATCATCGAGATTCCACTGTAATCGGTGGTCTGTCAAGTTGCAGAATGGGTGCTAAGGAAAGGAAAGCACAGTCGAGGACGGCAAATAGTTAGGTGGGATGATGAAATCAAGAAAGTTGCAGGCGCAGCATGAAATAAGATAATGCAAGACAGGGGTAATTGGAGATCATTGGGAGAGGCACCAAGGTCATTGAAGAGCGGCACATACCCAATGTTACACGCTCAGTGACCCAAGTTGGGCCGATGTTGGTTTTCAACCCAGTTCTCTCAGCACAGCAGCCAGATGCAGCCCATTTGACAACTCAGTGATGCAAGTTGGTGGGAAAAAAGTTAGGTGCGGACATGCATACATACATACAGGCCTACTGCTAACTGGGTGAAGTTCTTAAAGAATGCTATTGCGTTAAAAATGAACTTTGGCAATTCATATATTGTGTTGGGCTGGTAACTGATGGTGTACTGTGGCTACTGAATGGATACCAATAGAACTGACGTGCAATCGTGGACAGCAGACAATTAGGTAGTGTGATGAAATAGAAAACTTGCAAGCATAGGCTGATGGTGATGACCTTAGGATCTTGCAATCACGTTGCATTAGTTAGAGCTTTGCATAGCTTTAGAATGTATCAGATGAAAAAAAAGTAAGCGATACGTTCTGCTGTCCAGGAGAAACCTTGCACTGACAAAAGTTTGCCCTGTTTTCGAATATTCATTGTGCAGTGTCCGTTGAAGCCCTCACTTTAGGAATACTGAACCAAAAGGGTTATGTTGTGTTCCGCGGCTATGCATTGTAAAGTGCCCTGGCATTTATTCTATTGTTGGATTTACTTCTTGTTCCCGATGCTGGTAACAGGACTGCAATCGCTCCAATTATTTTTCTGCAGGCTCCACAAGTGCAACGAACCTTGGTGAAAGTATCGCTGCCAAAATGTCAGTGATACTTTCCAAGGTGATCGATCAGCAGGAGGTTGGCACGCAGTGCAGCATCTTGCCTCGGGCGGCCAAGTCTGTCGGGTGCTCCTTCAATGCAGCCAGCAAGTCGAGTGGCGTGCAGACTACAGAGACTGTGGATCAGTCAAGCTCCACCTCAGGTGGGCAGTGGCCGGCACTTCTCTTTCTTTTGCTTGCTTGTGTGAGTGTGTGGTAAATAGCCAAGTCTGCCTAGCTTGGTACAACCTGCTTATGTTTGTATGACATTCTGCTGCCGAGGACATATTAGCTGGTTTGCGATTCTTGTCTGCATTCTGATTGGGGCAAAATGCAAAAATACTGCTCTACTCAGCACATTGAAGCACCTTAGGTGGTAGAGCTTAATCCAGAGCCCTCTTGCCTGGTGTTGTAGGCCTTGCGTGGCTTTACGATAACGTTAAACCCAGTGAGTCTCTTAGTTATGCCTAAATCAGTATATTAAAAATGTGGATACAGATCAATGTTGAATGTTAGTCGACTGCTATGTTTGATGTGAATAAAATTCAAACAGAATACTTTAATGCAGTTAACTACAAAACATACTTTGTGTTTTATCAATATGCTCATTCATTGAGAGAGGCGAGAACTGCACTGGAAATGTCAGGATTCTTGTTCTGGGACAGCTTTGAGTCAAGACATCCCACAGCACAGTCATCAGGCAATGAGCAGCATGTACCGGGTGCCTGAGGTGTACGCCAGCTATCACTTCAGCCGACCTGTAGGCGTCTTCAAGTGATTGCTGGCCATGCATTCGTTTTGATCAACTCCTGTCGATAGCAGCTTCAGGTTTTTTGCGCAGTGTTTGCAGAGTGCAGTGGCTGACGAGAGCTCTTCTGTACTGCCAATTTATCCCAGTGGATAACTGGGATATCCCAGTTCTTCTGCAGCGTTCCTGTTACAGTATAGACCACTTATAACGTAAGCGCTTATAGTGCAGGACCGGATATAGTTCGGTCTTTTCAGACTCGCATTAATTTTCCCATAGCACTCCATGTGTACACGTATTGCTTGTAGTGCAGTTGCGGGAAATGAAATACCGGTTACAGTGCGGCTGCCTGGGAGTACGGAAGTCAGCGGAGACGGCGAACGTTCCCCTCAAACGGGCGCCCCAAGGTGTGCTCGAGGAAGAAAGAGAGACGAAGTGGAGGAGAAGGGCACATGGTGCGAACAAACAGCCAGTGAGGCTGAAAGCAGAATCTTGAGTGCGAGTCGTGAAATATCACGGCTCGCATAGCGTGCGAGGGCCACGAAACTGGCTTGCTTAAGGATAACAGCAGTAAACGAAACTTCAGGGAGCGGGCGGCGCCGGCACGGCACGGCGAAGGGGCGAAGGGCGCACGTGGAGACCGTGGTAATCGTGGAATGTGAGGGAGGAGGGCGGCAGGGAAGCGGATTTCGCCTCGGCAACTCTGCCGCTTCGGTGGCTCCCCTCGTAGCTCCCTCACTTTCGACTGTCACCGTGCGCTCCAGCCGGCCCAGCGCCAGCTCCCCGAAGTTTCGTTTTCTGCCGTTATCAGGAAGCGGGCGTTTGCCGGCGTGAGCAGGTTCGATGGCCGGCCTGGGACAGCGCCGCTGCTTCCCTCTGCGCCGTAGCCGCAGTGCACAAGGTCAATACGTGACTTAGAAAGTAGAAGATACATAAAGGAGAAAGAAGGGTTCACTGCCATTTTCTACACATGGCTACGGTAGCATGGCTGAGACGTCTGCACGTACACGCATGTTCCGGCGCAACGCAGAATCGGCTACCTTGCCATGAGAGAGGGTGAAATTTCCACCGCGTTTTTTTTTTTTTTTTTTGTTCCTGCGCGACATTGAGGGGTCTCTCCTAAGCTTTTACTCTATGGCGGTGCCGGAGCAATGCCGGTTGGAGGCGCCGCCGCGTGATTTGGTTTGAATTAACAAGATTCGACTGTAAATTGAATGCAAACGTTCTAGCCGCATTTCTCGACTGTCGCATACGCGTGGCAGCTCGGTGCACATGTTTTGCATATGTGTGGGCCTTGAAAATAGTTGCTTTGGTTATAGTGCGGTACCACTTATAGTGCGGATATTCGCGACTCCGGCGACTTACGTTATAAGCGGTCTACACTGTACAATGTGCTAAAACCTTTTGCTGATGTGAAGCCCTTCCACATCGAGACGCGAGACAGTAGTGAGCAAATTCCATTGCCTTTGCAATGAGTTGAATCTGCTGTTATCAGTAAAGGTCGTGCACGATGCTCACATATAAATTACACCGCAGTAGCCGCCCGCGTTTACATGAATGCGACAGTAGCGCATCGCATTTCCAAGCGCCTTTGGGAAAGGCAATGCGACACCGTTTACATATAGCGCATTAACTCTGTTGAGAACGTTGCGCCACATGGTATCGTATGAGGTAAGCGTAGCCCACTTCCAGCGTAACTGGTTTCCGGTAGTGGGCCGAGTGGTAAAAGAAACGCGAGTTGACACTTACTCGCGAGCATGGAGGAAGGCAAAAATTTTTTCCTTCCTCCATGCTCGCGGGCAACAGGATCGTGCGACGCACCTGCTGTTTCAGCCGCCATGTTTGTTGTGATGTCTCGCAGTGCGGCAGCGGCCGCGCCGCTGGTTGGTTGGCCAGTTGTAATCCCGCAACGAATGCATTCCCATAATTCCTGATGCGATATGCTTCTGTTTACATGCGCCACTGAAATGCGCATTCTCCATCTCAAACTACCCTTGTTTGGGGCGATAGATGCGATACGCTTCTGTCGTATTCATGTAAACGCCGCTAGTGTCTTCAAGGTCACTGTCAACTGGGTAGCCATTGCGCAACAAAGCTTCCTTTTAAAAGCTTCCTTGTATTTCTATTCACAGAAACCAAACGGTGCACTGCCACAATCCTGCTGTACGCTTCCACCTATTTTATCCCATTCTTTGCAAAGGCACTAATAAAGTCAAGCCTGGAGATGTTATTTTGTGCACCCCCAGCACTATTAATACATGTTTACACAAAGTTGGCAAAATTGGCGTGTTGGCCACAGTAAGGACAAGAAGTGATGACGCTTTCTGCATTTTATAGCTGGAAACAAGAAAACTTTTTTTTATTTTGGTTCACAGTATACATGGCAAGCACAGGAAGACCGTGCTAAAGGTATTTTGCAACACCTGACTAAGGCCCAGCCTTTTCTTGGTAATTCAGGTGCTGGCGGTTGCAGCATAAGATTTGCAAAATGGTTTACGTAATGTTCACCGTTGCTAAGTGGAATTTGAATTTGTTCTTTGTCACAGCGTAATAATAATACAGTCGCCGACTGATTTTTAGGACACCCGATTTTCCGGACCTGCCGAAATATTCAGACTCTGCCATGGTATTGCACCGCGCTCCACAGACTCGATGTATAACAACCAAAATTTCGCATGTTTCAAACTCTTCTCATTTGATTTTGCGGACTTTTTCTCTCAATCGCAAGTCAAGAGCTATCGAAAATGTAAACATCGGCGCCATGTCGTTTTTTTGCAGCATCAAACCCCCTGTTGCACGCATCTCGCTTGCCATTTTGGAGCTTCCATTTCCGATACAGCCTCGATATCAGGCACCGCTTGCTGCACCCTCCCGCGAGGCTTCGCGCTGTTGTTGCTGTCAGCACTTCTCAGTCGCATGTGGTCAGTTGTACGCTCGGCCACAAACTATTGCGCGGCGCACGCCGGCGCGTTTCGAAACTGCCCTCCGCACCTTCTCGCCGCCCACCCCTATTGTCGAGACTAACGCTTGCACGCCAGTGCGTCCCTCCGTGACTGCAAGCGTGCATGTTACCGCGCTTCCTCCTTGTGCGATGGTGATATCCGAGTGTAGGCGCGAGGTGCCCCTCTTGACATTGGCACAGTGGCGGCTTCGATGAACAAAACTGTGTGAAGCGTGAGCTGGCCCACGCCGCATACCGCGACGCTAGGCTCAGCCGCTTCAACAACCGATTGTCTGCAGTGGTTTCATCGGCAGCTGCTACAGATGGCGCTGACACTGTCCTCGTCGTCCGCCCCCAATTCGATAAGGGCTTCGAAGCGAGGAAATTGTAGAAGATTGACGATGGAATATAAGCCCACTGTTATCTGGCAAGTGCAAAGTGGCCGATTGCAAGCGGATGTCACAAAGGCAGTTGAAATCTCGAAGCAGGCAATATTAGTCTCCCTAAAAAACATGGGGCAGATTTTTGAAGCCGACGATAAACCTGTTGGATCTCGACAGTAGAATGTCTGCCAAGGTGCCCACCGAAAATTGGAGGAAGCGTTTCTGATGAGGCTGAAAGCCATGATCACCAAGCAAGTGCCGGTGTCTGGTGATGTTTTAAAGCAAAAGGCAGAAACCCTGGCGCTTCAGATGAACATTGGGGGTTTTAAATTTAGTGATGGCTGGGTATGAAATGTAAAAACAAGAAACAATGTAAGCTTTAGGAAGATGGGCAGTAAAAGTGTCTCATCAGAGAAATTTGTCGTGCCAGCGAATCATAAGTTTAGCAAATGCCAAACATGGCCTTGAAACCTCCAGTACTCAATGAGGATCAGAGAGCAAGCTGGGTCGAAGCTTTTTGACACTGTCCTCTAAGGACGTAGAAATCCATGAAAGTTTTCAAACACTCCAGATTCTCTCACTTTGTAATTTTTTACTATTCTGAAAAATAATTTCTACGGGTGGGCTTCACAAACAGTCATTAAGCATTCCGATGCAGAAATATTGAGTCAATCAAAAAGGACCACTAGGGGTCATTTGTTCATACTTGAAATCACCCTCAAGACATCCCAAATCAAAAAAAAAAAAAAATGAAGCTCATCATTAACTTTAGTATCTGTTCTTTCGCATTTCGTAATACAGTCGAACCCACTTATAACAATACCAGTTCTAACAATATAGACAACTTTTGTATGTTTTCTATGGTGAAATAACCCGCTTGCTACAACTCCCCCAGGCCTCATTATCGGTTATAACGATGTAATCCGGCCACTGGGTGTCCGTGCCGAAAGGTAATGTAATGCGAAGTCTCTGAAAAAAAAAAAGAAAGAAATTCGAGCTGCCACACGCTGCCGCGCTGTTTTCTAGCCTTTGCCGCATTGCCAGCCTCGCGCACCTCTCTCCCGTCACCCTTCCACCCCTCCGAAATAGAATGGACTGTGGCCATAGCTCTACGACGCACCACCCTTGGAAACACAAATGGGCCGTGCCAACTGCACTGATAGCGCTGTGTGCTGGCCCGTCATACCGCGCAGTTGTGCCATCGGTTTAAGGCGCTTGGGTTCGTCTTTGTTGCTTGCGTTGAAGTCATTCCTGGCCATGTGGTTTCTCAGCCTCGTCTGACTCACCGCCAAAACGGAAGACGGCTGATCTGCCCACTAATCATCGGCAATGCACGACGTTGCCGGTGAAAAAGTGCACTCTTATATATTTAGAAACAAAGTGCTTCTAACCAATGAGGTGATCGTCGCGGACATGCTTGCATCGGATAGCGACGATGGCAGCGATGACGCGATAGGGCAGGCTGCCTCAACCTTTTCCTTGGAGGAGGGCCCTGCAGGTAATTCAGTCCCTGTGAGGCTTCACTCTTGTGAATGACCTTCCGCTGCACTACGTGGAGCACCGAGATGCCTAGGAGAAGCCTGTCGGCAAGCTTTGCGGAAAACAAGCAAAGCTGACGGACATAGGGTTTTCTCGTGCTGGCCAGTGAGTAGTAGTACATGGTGAGGTGCTTGTGGCGTTCTTGCCTCAGAGTTTCTTCTGGACTTCTCAAGCTGAGGGGCTGGCGTGGTGTCACGCGTACGTCAACGCTTGGTACATTCGCTTGAACAAGCGGAATTAACACAACGCGAGGTGCCGCACACAAACAACATTCATTCAATATGGAACTTCAACAGCAGTAGCACGCAGTAACATCCAACGCTTATTGCTCACTGCACGCGTCTTCCCTAGCTATGTTCTACGATCGCACTACCGCGTTGACCCCCATCTGTGGGGTGATTGTTTATACGCTAGCGTCGGGGCGCTTAAAGTACCGGTTATGTTCGTCGCGGATATCGTCGTCATCGATGTCCCCGCTCACATGACTAAGGCACAGTTCGCTGAGGAGCTGTCACGCTCCAGCAGAGCGGGACTCGTGCCGGCTAGCGCTCCTGGTTGCGGACCGGCCCAGCTTAGTTCGCTAGACGGGACGGTGACTGGCTACAGCCAGCCTGACAGCGTGAGTGCTGACGTGTCCTGGCAGGTAGGTCCGAGCCAGCGGTAGTTCCTGAGGCGGTGGTCAGCTGCTCGCCGAGCGTGGTACTCGGGCAGGACGTCGCTGGATCGCCTAGGTACTGGGGCAGGACCCGGAGTGGCATTCTCCAGCCGTCTTGTCCTGGAACGCTGCGCCCCGGCCACCACGTCCTTCTATGCAGGTGCCCCTTCTCCAAGATGGCGTCTGCATGCGCTCGCTTCACTTCTTTTTGAAATCTCCTCTTATGTGCCTTCGATCGTATTATAACTTTCTCTTCTTTCTTTGTTTGCGGTTGTCACTCCTGACACGTGGCAACTTTCTCGCATTATTCAAAAGGCTTCTTTTGAGGCCACCAAAGCGATGTCTCGGCGAAGCTCGCGTATGACTTGCCGCCGCGACCCCGCTTTGGAGTTGTTATAGCAGTGCCATTCTTGAACGCCGACAGCCGTGGCTTGTTACACGCGATCCGAGTGTGGGGGAAGCAGAGTTGAATAGATAACCGAGTCAACACAATCAGCAGCCGGATGGAGGAAGGTGCTGGGGGCACTGGCCTCCCCGCCATTACAGTTGAACCCACTTATAACAATATTCAAGTCCCACGAAAATTCCATTATTATAACCGATAATTGTTATAACCGGGTTGCATGAAAAAAAAAAATAGGGGAATGGCAAAGCTGTTGTGAGAAAACTACAATGGGGGGAGGCCAGTGCACCTCCCCATCACCTTTATCCATCCGGCTGCTGATTGTGTTGACTAGTTTACCTGTTTAAGTCTGCTTCCTGCGCGCTCAAATCGCATGTAACAAGTCACCGCTGTCGGCCTTGCAGAATGGCACCGCTATAGTAAAGCCTCGTTAATTAGGATTTCACGGGACCGAAAATATGTCCGAATTAACCGAATGTCGAATTATCTAGGGACCAAAAAAACAAACATATGCTTTCTACGTCCACACGCTTTTATTTGCTGAATAAATCAGCAGAATCCTGTTTCTATGTTGCACAAAAGCAGGGCGGAAGTGGCAGTTCTCGTCATCTCGTGTCTGTTTAGTGCTTGCAGCGGCGAAGGCCTCGCCACTTCTGTCACAGCGCGGCCGTGGTGCGAGTCTTCTGAGACGCACTTTTCACTACCGCACGCACATCCCGATTATGAATTTCGCCCGTGTCCCCAGGTCGCTGCCCATCGCGATGTAGACGGTGCTTTTCATCCTCGACAGTTATGCACAGAGTAAAAACGAAACTATTTGCCGCAACCGCGGCTGCTGTCGACGCGATCCTGGACGGCGACCTTGCGGTTCTGAAAACGCGCGGCTGATGCACGCACAAAGTCAAAAGAAAACTACCATTTGCTGCAACTGCGGACGAAACCGCGGTACAGTAGCTAGAATGGGGAAGTGTGACGAGCGGCACGTAGCGCCTAGGCCCCCATTGAAGCCGCTGGCAGGGAACCGCAAGGGGGCGCGCGCTGTCGTTGACACGTCGCCCGATGCGAGTTGTGCCGGCTCTGCTGCTTCAGTGACGGCGACCGCCCTGACCTGTGGGAAGTAGCGCTCGTTTCTTTTTGTGCTGCAGCAAGTCTATATGTGTACTCATGGCATGAAAACATTGCTTCGTGCTGGGGTGGTACTATCGTACTGCTGCCCAATTTTTTTTCACGATGAACTGCCTCAGTTTCTACGATTTGGTCAAAACTCCCAGTAGTGGCAACTGTGAAGGGGGCGATCTGACACTTCTCCTCAGCAGTGAGGTTGTAAATCATGAACTGGACACACTGCTGGATAGTGGGAAGGTTGAAGAAGCTTCTCACATGATAAAGAAGTCCACAATGCTTTATTTACACGTACAGTAGCGCAGAAGCACACGGACGGCGAAATAAACAGACTGAAGAGATCGTTAACTAATAACTGAGTGTTTATTGCACGAGAACAGATATATATATCACCGCACAAAAGTATGGGAGAAGGAGGACACACAAACAAATCAACCCAGCAAGTTTAACTGACACAGGCGCCTAACGCCACAAACACTCAGTTAGTCCCGTCTATTTCTTTCGCCGTTCGTGTGCTTCTGCGCTACTGTGCCATACCAACTAGCCCACCAGTCTGTCCTTTTGAATCCGCAATGCTTCCCGACCATCATTACGCTGAAAAGATATGCGACTCGCGGCTAGTCTTCTGCTTAACAGGGTCTGCGATTGCACGCAAAGCAATCCTGAAATCTGTGTGCAAGGAATGCTTTGACAAGCTTCTTGTTGCCGCCGGTGAAGCCAACAAACAGCTGGCAGTGTTCACCAAGTTTGGTGCCAATGGGGGCCTCATTTACCCTTCGGAGAAGCTCTTCTCATTTGTATAGACGCCCTTGAAACCACTTTTTTCGATGTGGTTCAGTTACAACGAGCTGCACAGTACAGCTTGGAAGGAGCTTCTCTCCTGCCTGCACAAAAACGAGGTACATACCGGGCTGTGCACCGCAGGGCCCCAGCCTTATCAACCAGGTTACAAAATTCTTTTTGGTCAACTCTTCTTTGCACTGCTACACGAAGGCACTCAACAAAGAGAGAGCGTCTTCCCGTGAAAAGAAGCACCTGAAGTTCAGGCGCGTCTCTAAGCAGAGAATAACATTGTGTTTGAAGTGTTTGTGAACAATTAAATTTTTTTTTTCTCGTGAGAAATAAAGCACCAGTTCAGGTGCATTACGTAGCAAAGCATCATCGATGACTGAGAATGGTTTGTTTTAAACGGATTGTGAGCCACTTTTCAAAAATGAGTTGCATGAACAGTAGGCCAAAAATAAAATGTTTGCTGTCGAGTTACCACTGGGAATTTTCTTGCTTTGTATTCGATAAGGTGTCAGCGGGAGTAAATCGGCTAAAGCAAGCTACATTCTACCATCGACGCTACCTTGGCGCTTTTCAATTAATAAAACGCTAGCATAGCTACTCATTCGCCATTTCCCACCATGCACGTGCGAGTATATTACGAAGCTTTCTTTATTTGTTATTGCATATTAAGCGGCGCTCGCGGATGATCGCATTCCACGCAGCTCCCTTGCACTGCGGCTGCTAGCCGCCGACGCGGCCAACGTGTAATCGTGTGGCAGCGCCACCTCTCGGTTTCCTCCCAAAGGGCCACGCGCGAGCCAGCGCGTTCAACACACTTCCGCATTCTAGCCACTGTAATTGTGGTCACTATCGACGCGATCATGGATGGCGACTACTCAGTTATGAAGGCACGCGCCTGACAGCGGTACCGAGTCAAAACGAACCTACTGCTTGCCGCGATCTCTGCGGACGAAACCGCGGTCACTATATCGAAGCGATCATGGATAGCGACTACGCAGTCATGAAAACGTGCAGCCAACGCGGTACTATGCGCAGCGGTAAACTCAAGAATAAAGGCTTTAAAGGCACAAATAGGCACGAAGCATTCCGGCGTTGCTCTCATTCCAGTACGATTTTCACTGATGACTATGCCGATGCGAACTCCGTCGCTTCGTTTTGGTGGATGCTAACGCCGGTTTTGGCTCTATTGCGTCACACATTTGCAGCACTCCACCAGCCCAGTGCTGTCAGCTCAGTTGGCGCGGTCCATTCGTGTTTCGGAGGGTGGCGCGGCGTAGAGCTATGGGCACAGCCCGTTCGTGTTTGGAGGGCTGGAAGGGCAACGGGACACAGGTGCGCGAGGCTGGCGATGCGTTGAAGGATGGAAAACAGCGCACGTCGGCGTGCAACGGCTCAAATTTCCTTTTTTTTTTTCTCTCTTCTCTTTTCAAGGAGTTCGCATTCCATTCCCTTTCTGCATGGACACCCAGTAGCCAGACTTCATCGTTGTAACCGATAATGCAGCATGGGGGCATTGTAAAAAGTAGGTTATTTCACCATAGAAAACATACAAAAGTTGGTGGTGCAGCGCTTCTCATTGTTATAACCAATATATTGTTAAAACTGGTATCGTTGTATGTGGGTTTGACTGTATAATTTTCTCGCAACAGCCATGCCATTCCTTTGACTTTTTGCATGCAACTCGGTTATAGCAATTATTGGCTATAACCCTGAAATTTTCGTGGCACTTGAATATTGTTATAAGTGGGTTCAGCTGTACTACTTTTGTTTCATTTGTGCAGCATCGAGGCCTTTTACTTCTCCATCAACAGCCAGCGATGACAATTCAAAGCAGGGATGCCTCCACCAAGATCATCTCTGTGACTATGAGGCTGATAAACTGTTTCCTCCGGAAGCACATGCCAGGGTCCATACTGGTGAGTGTCTGTTTAAGTGCCATTTGTGCCCTCAGAGCTTCTCAAGAAAAGGCACCCTGAAGAGACACTTGTACGTCCACACGGGTGAGCGGCCATTTCAATGCCCTTCATGCCTTCAGAGCTTCTCACGAAAAACCAACCTCAAAGACCACTTGCTCACCCACACAGGTGAGAAGCCATTTCAGTGCCCTTCATGCCTTAAGAGGTTCTCACGAAATGCCTATCTGAAAACTCACCTGCGCACCCACACCGGTGAGAAGCCATGGCAGTGCCCTTCATGCCCTCAACGCTTCTCGCTTAAGGTCAGCATGAAAGATCACCTGTGCACCCACACAGGCGTGAAGAAGCCATATCAATGCCCTTCATGCCCTCGGAGCTTCTCACAAAAGTCCCAACTCAAAATCCACCTGCGCACCCACACAGGTGAGAAGCCGTTTCAGTGTCCTTCTTGCCCTCGGAGCTTCTCACAAACGACCCACCTAAAAGATCACCTGCGCACCCACACAGGTGAGAAGCCATGGCAGTGCCCTTATTGCCCCCAAAGCTTCTCGTATAAGTCGAGCATGAACAACCACCTGCACAGACACATAGGCGTGGAGAAGGCATATCAATGCCCTTCATGCCTTCGGAGCTTCTCACTAAAGTCCCAACTCAAAATCCACCTGCGCACCCACACAGGTGACAAGCCATGGCAGTGCCCTTCATGCCCTCAAAGCTTCTCGCGTAAGTCCCGCATGGAAAACCACTTGCGCACCCACACAGGCGAGAAGCCATGGCAGTGCCCTTCTTGCCCTCAAAGATTCATCCAAAAGTCCGGCATGAAAGACCACCTGCGCTGGACCCACACCGGTGAGAAGCCATTTCAGTGCCCTTCATGCCCTCAAAGCTTTGCGCGCAAGTCCAGCTTGAATAGACACCTGCGAACCCACACAGACGAGAAGCCATTTTAGTGCCCTTCATGCCTTCGGAGCTTCTCACTAAAGACCCACCTGATAACCTACCTGCGCGTGTGGTGAGAAGCCATGATGGTGCCCTTCATGCCCTCAATGTTTCTTGTATAAGTCCAGCATGAAGAAACACCTGTGAACTGTCATATGTAAGAGGCCGCCGGTGGCGCGAAAAAGAAAAGGAGCACGAGAAACACGGGGTTCCGAACGGCGCGAGGCGCACGAACCGAGGCATAGTCGAGAGATGAACGGCGCTGTCCGTTGAGTTTCAACGTGGCACCGGGTCAGGAAGGTCGCATCTCCAGCTACGTTCTGGCGACGGGAGACTTGGGGGTCTGGTTGAGTCCGCGACGCTGGCCGTCCAAGGTGTGGCCGTTGACCTCGGCAAGTTCGGGCGAGGCTCCTGGACGGGCTGCAGCTTCTCACGGCAGGACCAGGCACCCCAGAGAGGATCCCCCTTCTGCGGCAGACCGGCACGTTTGATTCTCCTCGGGACGCCACGTCGGCACTCCTGAAGAAGTTGCGACGCATCCCGACGCTAGGCCTAGGCAGGTGGGCCTAAGCTACGGCGAACGCCATCAATGACGAGCTGATGAGCTCGCCACCGACAAAAGAGAACGCGAGTCGTCGGCATCTACGGCAGCATCGACACCCGAAGGAATACGACTGGGACCCGACGTAAGGAACTTCAAGTCATCGGTCCGTAAGAGCCCATGTTTTTGTTTGCGAAGCAGTTAGGCCGAAGGCAGGCTGGCTAGACTCTGATGAATCCGCGCTAAGACTGACCGAGAGACTTTAAGGCGGAGCGAGGCTCCGAAACCGAGATAGTTTTGTTTAAGTAGTTTGTAGTTAATCTGAGTTTGCTGTTTGAGTTCCAGTGAAGGCTTTTGTTGAATCAATTTTAGTTTCGCGTGCCTTTAGTTTTGACTTTCGGTTTTAGTGTTGTGTGTCGCGTGCGTTCACCATCCCTGTACATATTAAATCCTCGTTTGCTGTGCCGCCGGTCGTGTCTCTCCTCCATCGAGAGTAGCGCATGCACGCAACCCTCCGCACTCCCAAGTAAAGGTGACATGAACCCACACAGACCAGAAGCCATTTCAATACCTACATGCCCTCTGTGCTTCTTGCGCAAGTCCAGCATGAAGGCACACCTGCACACCCACACAGGCGAGAATCCATTTCAGTGCCCTTCATGCACCCAGAAATTCTCACTGAAGAGTGCCAGGAAGCAACACCTGAGCATTCATCCAGGTGACCGACCATACCATTACGCTGTCTGCTCCAAGTCCTTTGCATGGGCTGATTTCTTGAGCAGACGTAACAGAATACTGCACCATGGTACTGTAGAGTAGGTCAACAGCCATGTTGACCTGGTGCACGCTGCAGGGTGTTCTGCTGCATCAGGTAGCACAAGTGTCCTCGTATGCTCTTAACTGACGAAGCAAACATCATTTGTTGGTTTAAAGCGGGAACACGGTACAGGAAGAAGTTTGGCACGGGACTCGCTGTCTTTTGAAAGCAAGGTCAGAGGAGACAGGCCAATGCAAGATATCCAACTGAGGTGGTGTCACACGTAATGTAAAGAAAATCAAATGTATATGGTTCAGACATGATGAGAACTTTATATGACTTTGGGTGAAGCCCACTTCCAGTTTGCTGCCTGGGGTTCTCCCCCTATTTCTGACAAATATGTGGAAAATAGTTTTTTTTTGTCTTTTTGTTGATTGTTTATTCTTGGTGTGCTTTGCAGATTTATATAGAAAATAAAAAATTTTTCTGGGTTTTTATATGTCTCGTCATTAAAGGGTTAAATGTGGTGGGTGATGCCGGAATACGATGCCACCACAGCGAAACATGACGCTCGTTTGACGCCGCCTGCAGCAGGGAACAGCGGTGTGTTTGGATTATCGCCTATTAAATGCGTGCATCACGCTTCCAACGACACTGTGCCACAGGTGCTGTGAAACGTATAGGGGAAGATAAGCTTATCGCAATGGTGCTGACTGTTATGTCTGTGGATGCAATGTGCTACGACCGACGAGATTTGCTGGTATCAGAAGAGGAAACTAAGTGCGTGCCATCATTTTCACTTGGCACAGGCAGTTGCGTACGGTGGCGGAAGATGCTCTGGCGAGCGCCTACTGCTCTCAATCGTGTGGGTCTCGCACCTTTTTCTCGTTCACTTAAGATCTAGCGGCTGCGAAACATTTGCTGTTTGGCGATTTACTGAACGCTGCTGGCAAAACATCTGAATTTCTGGGAATGTATGAAAGGGACCCTGCAACGATTTTGACAATATTGTACAAACGCACCAAGTCGTTAGGGTAGGTCCTTCAGATCATTGAGTGATACATTTAAGTGCTCTGCATAATGCATGTAACTTATTATAATAGGGGTGTGTAAATAGCCATTCTTGAGACCGAATAAAATATGAATTGAATGGTGTGAGAATCAAAATTGAATATTGATTATTGCTGATTGCGAAAGCCACTGACAGTATTGCAAGGTGGCGCCAGCTGCTTCGCGTCCGCGTGACCGGCGATCGTGCAAGCGTCAATAAAAGAGAAAAGGAAAAAAAGACAAGTGAATGGCAGCATCTCTCTCAGAGAGTGCGGAAATGCTCCGCGCAAGCAGCAGTAGGTGCGCCGACAAAGCACAAAGCTGTGTCGCTTGACAGAAAGTTGCAAATTTTGCAAGACTCAAAGAAGTACGAGCTTGTGTGGTTGATGATATCTACGATACTGAAAACCTGGAATGGCACGATCTTGAAGGTTACAACCAGTGGCCATGCCGATCAACGGAAAAGGCGGGCTTTGTGCGCCAGGACCGAACCTCTCATGGCTGAAACCAACACAATGGAAGCCGCTGACATTACCGAACTTGGAGCATGTCGCTACTGATGATGAAATAGATGGTGTTTCAATGGAGGAGTTTATGAGTGCAGATAGTGCTACCTCGTTCTGCCAAGAGATCTCCAACGGGGCGATTGTTGACGAGGCGATTGTTGTCGCAACACGCGGCACCGTTGTGTGGCGAAGGCAACGGCAGCAGCGGCAGTGACGAGAAGATTGACAATCTTTGACACCGACCCCGATGTTCGCCCAAAGTGCCCTGTCATCGATCGAGACCCTCATTGATTTCAAGCACAACAAATTATAGCCACTAGTGTTCGCGCAGCAGTTGGATGCGACGCACAACGTAGTTGTGAACCTGAAAGTTCTCGATAACAAGTGAAGATTTATAACTATTTGAGAGTGCCTAACGCTTAACATGCTGTTTAGAGGTATAAATAAACATTTTATTTTTCACAGCCTACTTTCTACGACATTCATTTTTTATTGCAAGTGGCAAATTTGGCTTTGGAACTGCAAAGGTATGTTTGGCAGGTTTTTTTTTTTATGGCAGTCCAGATATACCGATTATCCGTTATAACAATTGGATTTTTCGTTCTTGATATCGTTATAAGTGGACTCCACTGTACGTTCCTATCCTACAAAAAATTTGCTGAAAAACAGAAATTACTAATTACCTGTGCCCTAAGTGAACCTTATATGCTCCCCTGACACTGCTAGGATTAAAGTGAACAAAAGTACTTCCCGCTGGCTCAAGAACAGCAGCGGGTCTTGATCGTATCCACTATTCATTGCTTGCCCACATATCACAAACATAGTAGAGGCTTTGCTCGAATTTTTTAACGTGATTTGGGAAACAGTAGTAATGCCCAAAGCATGGAAAAACACAGTAATAGTACCATTCCTGAAAGCCAGAAAACTCCCAACATCCCCCAGCAGCTACCGTCCTATCGCTCTCACTAGCTGTTCGACAAAATCCTATGAAAGTATTCTGAATACCATGCCAACATTTATCCTTGATACACAAAACCTGTTAGACAATCATCAATGCGGGTATAAAAAGGGATCAACAACTGATCACCTTGTTCGATTAGAACATAAAATATGCAATATCTTTCTGCACAAACAACACTGTCTTACAATTTTTTGGCATGGTCAAAGCCTAAGATACTATATGAATACAGTTAAACCTGGTTATAACGAAGTTTTTCGATTCCCCGCCGTTACTCCATAGAAGCACATGTATTTGAGACCTCTACGTAACGAAGTGGCAGCGGGAGACCCACTCGATATAACGAATTTCCCCCTCCGACCACCTAGAGATTTCGTCCAAAATTTTGTCATTTTTGCGCGAGCAGCAACCGGAAGCACCTTCTCCGCCGCGATGGAATGCGAAGCGAGCGCACGTGTGCATGCGTGCGTGTGCGAGGCGGCCCTGCATCCCTCGACCCGGCGATCTTGCCGCCGCGGGCGTGACCTTTCCCCCTCCCTTCATTCAAATCTGATCCTGCCGCTTGCTGCAGCCGGCCTAGCCCGCCAAGCCGGCACTCTCTCCTTTTCCAGCTGATGTTGCCGACGCGCTGGTACACGCTGTGGCACATCAGACTCGATGAGCGCGGACACGCGCTGTCAAACGCTGGCGGCGTGTGGAAGTGCTGCTGGAGAAGCGAGCGAAGTGACCTTCGTGCTGTTTGTTGTCTATCGCTTCAACGCAAACTGAGCGCCGAGAACACACAGCACGCAGAAAGCTACGAGCCGCCGACGCACCCTAGACTCTGCCCCAACGCAGATCGCTTTCAAGATACGGCCTGCGCGACCGCGCGCCGCCCCGCTATCCCTCCCCCCTCGCTTCCTCGCCGGTGCCTCGAGCGCTACGGAAGAAGGCGCGCTTCCTCCCTGCTTTTCTTGCGCGCGCGAGATTTAGACGCGGTCGTCGGCTCCCCTCGCACGTTTTCACTCGCACATACAGCATACAGCGCGCGGCGACTGCGTTATCGCCCTTGGGCTTTAGGGTACGGCCACGCTAGCGGCAAAAACACGCGGCAAAAACGCGCGTCAGAAACGCGCGGCAAAAGCGGCAGGAATCGGGGTCTTGCGGCGTGCCGCGCGAAATTGGTTCTGCGGCAAATGCCGCGTGCCGCGAGATGAAGAACCAATCAAGAGCGACGAGGGTGACGTCACGGAGCCATCACAACCGGAACGCCGCCGGTCCGCGCCGGGTTTTCAATCGACGATCGTCGTCTCTCGCATGAAACAACGAGCGCTCGCGGTGTTAGTCGCCCGTTCGGAAAGCGCGGGAGATCTTATCGCGCTGCCGCGCGGCGAGACGCGCGTGCCACGGTGGCCTCGCGGCAAGGCGCTGACGCGCGGCAACTTGCCGCTCGCTGCATGACGCGGGCGTTTTTTGCCGCTAGCGTGGCCGTACCCTTATATACGGAATATCTATGAGCCAAAACCAATTTTAGGGCCACAACGCGTCATGGACTCCATCTTTATATAGCAAATACGGATCTCAAGGGCCATACTTTTGCTGGCGGAAACCGAAAATACGTCATAGTTGTCGCCCCCGGCACTTTGGGCGGCCAATGCCATCGTCAAGCCACCAAGCCAAGCGACATGAAAAGTCAAAATGGCCGCTCGGGCCGGCGCGGGGTGGCAGTTCGCAACGTATGATGCGGGAACGGTCCCACAGTTGCGACGCAACAGCGGGGTTACCAATGCATTGAGTTCTATGGGAGCTGTGCCGGGACCGGTCGAAAACGACGTAACAGCCGGGAAAACGCAGCCCCCGGGAACGTAACAGCGAGGTTCTACTGTAACGCTATACGACGCCATCGTGACGCTCGCTCTTCGTTTCCGATTCCTCGCGCTTGTGCGAAACGACACGCGTCCACACATCCGGTACCTGGTGTGATATTCCGAGGATGAGTGCTTCGACGAAAACGGAAAACGGGCGCGCGTTACAATTGAGGGCGCGTTAGAATCGAGTAAATTCGGTAAACGTTTACTTTTCGAATTTTCGTGCCGAACCTGCATACAGCGAAATCCTCTTTATAACGAAGTTTTTCGGGAATTTGTCAATTTCGTTATATCCAGGTTTAACTGTATCTGGTATATTGAAGGATGTGGCATACCTAGGGATTTGTGGCCAGAAGCTGAGGTGACCAGCAGACTTTATGTCCAATTGAACATTTCAGATGCGTCTGGGCACAGTGCTTTCACACTCATTCGTCCAGGAAAACGCCGTGCCGCAGGATTGTATTCTATGTACAACACCGTCCATGGTGAAAATGAACTCCAGAAACAGAGTTCTGCCATCTTCCGTAATGCATTCTTTATACGTTGATGATCTCCAAGTTGCGTGCTGTGCATTGCACATGCTAACTTGCGAACAATTCAAATCACTTTAAATCAATTGACACAATGGGCAAATAAAAATGTCTTTCAATTCTCCTGAAAAAGCTGCTGCTGTGGTTCTTTTGCCAAAAAGGGGATTACAACCGGACCCTATCTTGAAACTACATGAAGCCATACTGCCATTCAAAGAAGCTTTTAGGGGTTTTATTCGATAAGAAGCTGAACTTCCTAGTGCGCATAAATAGTCTGAAGGGTAATGCAAGCAAGGCACTTAACGTTTTCAAAGTCCTGTCTCAGAAGCATTGGGGCACTTACCGCAAATGGCTTCTATGTATCTGTCATTGCTTAGTACAGAGTAACATAGACTCTGGTTGCATAACTTAAGGCTCAGCCAGACAGTCGTAACTCCGGCGATTAGATCCAGTTCATAATTAAGGGCTATACTTAGCAACCGGTGCCTACAGGACATCGCAGCCTATTCGCAGCTTGTACTCTGAGAGTAATGAGCCGACCTTGGACTGTAACACATGCTTGCCTACGTTCTCAAAGTTTGATCATCGCTGGAGCACATTTGCAATAACTTTATCACCTGCTGCCGTACACGGCTACACTACGCCAACAAACCATATGCAATTAGACGCCATACTTCGGTGTGAGGAAAAATGTCCCGAATGTTATGTCCCTAATAAAGCACTTTCTGTTGCTAACAGGCCAACCAGATTACGACAATGGAGCGACTTTAAACAGTACCTTGATTTTTCGTTCACACACTTATCCCGTTAAGGCCCAAGTAAGCTCTACCAGTTGCATTTTGGTGATTTTATTGTGTGGGATGATATTTTCACACTAAATACAGTGAAAGTTTCATGAGTGGCGCTTTATTCTTAGAAACGCTACGATAGGGCACTTTATAAAGTACGCTGGGCCATTGTGGGAGCATAACCTGATGTAGGTCACCAAATGTCCGTGCTACATTTTATAGCTTCCAAAAACAAATGCTTGCAGCGAAGAGTCGAACGAAACTTTGCGCAAGTCCGCATAACCTTTTGGTATGCAAAATGAGCACTTTAGTTGTAAATATTTTTTGCTGGGACGTGTTTTTACCATTCAAGTGTGTAGCATGGCTTGATCAAGTAACGGGGAAGGAGTTTGGTGTTGCTTCCAGAGGCACGCGCGTAATGAAAATATATTATCTACACCAAGACGTGATATTTTACGATGAATGCAGGCATTCAAGACTAAAGCATTCCGTATTTGGTTCAGTCGTAGTTGAAACATTCAGCAGAATGGCGGTATCTCCTCCATTAACATGCTGTTAAGTGTTTCTCACTGTATTTATCATAATAATCGCCCAGCACCTGGACTACACTCTAAAAACAGTTGCACCCTTTGGGGCGTATTTTTGCCACAGAACAATAATTTTCATCTGACTTGCGTGGCTTTCCTTTCTTTAACGCTGTGCGCCCGGCACTTCTCGGTCACGAACGACAAGAGCGTTATCAGCGTGACACAGCGTTCTCGGCAGGAAAGTAGCAAGTGCAGAGTTTTCAAGATAGGAAACGCAAGCAAGACAGATGACGATTATTGTTGTGTGGCAAAAATGCACCCCAAAGGGTGCAACTGTTTTTAGAGTGTAGCATGTCAGGCGAACAGCCTGGCTAACATCTCCAGCATATTAAAGCATGTTTCTCTCTCTCCTCCAATAACAGTCGGTTCTTGCATTACAGTCGTGTTGTATGATTTGCTCAGCAACATTTTCGTTAGAATTTCCTGACCTGTCAACAGATCAGGTCTACGTCTGGTTCCTCAATGTGGGTTGCCCTACTTTCATTGCATGACTCATCTCAATTGGCAGAGGAATGTAGATTTTCTTATTTGTTTTCTGTTTCCTCCCACCTATTTTTCAATTTGTAAGAAAATGCTGCATAAATTGTCTTTTTAAACAATGCTCACATGATATCAAAATTGATTCTTATTTATCTAAATTTACTGTAACACTGCTCGCTACTTTATTGACTGAGAAGGTAAGAGTATTATCATCTTTCTCGGCAGCAAGAAAAGAACCGGGAGGTATAATAGCAGTGTTGATGTAATCAATGTATTTTTACCTTCAACGGTCTCTGAAGTTTTTGTGGTCAGCAAAAAATATTTCGTCGTAATGCATGTACAAGAAACCATCATGTGTGCTTCAAAAACAAGCACACACCCCTCTAGCATACACATAGGCCCAGTGTACATAATGTACACCTACATTAATTTTCTTGCGACGCTATAGATATGCATTCTATATGAAATCTTATGCATTCATCATATATGCCATTCTTTTCTAAAACTTCCATGTAAACCTCAGCTTCGAGAAGCATATGCTATGCTTGACAAAAAATAAGGAAGGCGCATGTACCTGTAATGTGAACCCCACGTGAACACATAATACACGAGTTTAGCGCAGTACAGTCGCCGACCGATTTTTCGGACTTCGCGGGGACCGAAAGATAGTCCGAAAAATTGAACAGTCCGAAAACCTCGTTCACCAAAAAAAAAAAAATATTAGGCTTAGAGGGGCATAAAAAATCATTAATAATGCCCTGCCTTATACTTCGCTTGGAGCATATTTGCTTGGATTTGCGCAAGATTGACGTCCTCTCGTCGGCGATCTCCGTTGGCGGAGATCGCCATGGAGATAAAAAAAAACAAGCCCCGTTACTTCGCACTTGGCCTCCGCGATCAGCTCCGGCAGCGCTCCGTTCACTCCGGCCGTCCCATTCGGCGCGTAGCCCAGCTGCAGTGTACACTTATCTAGTTCACTATAGTACACTGTAGCCCAGCGGATAAGTGTAATCTTGCTAACACCGTAACGGCTCAGCGACGGTGCGCTGCCGGAGGCGATCGCAGAGGCCACGCTTCGCACGACTTAGCTCTCGCGAAGGAACAGGAGGTGGCGCCGACTGCACAAATGCGAAGCCGCACTAAAGTGTTCTAAAAAACCCTTTCTAGAACACTTTAGCTGCACACGTCTCCCACCGAAGCGTGCACACCGCGTGCAAAATAGCAACTAGACAGGTGGGCCGAACGGCGCTCTCCCGCTCAGGCGCCGCGTGTGGAAAAATTGTGCGAGGGCGCTGCGAGCGAACTAGATTGGGGCGGAGACGCGCTCCGCGGCATTTTCAACGCACTTTCGCTGCAAGCGCTGAGGCCGATTGCGCATAGTACGCTCTTAAAATAGTGCTAAATTATTTCAAATGCAAATGTATGTTTACACCATTTTGCCGAACATATATATTTGAGGCATGGATTATACAACGCGACGTCTTAAATGTTACTGTCGTTGTCAAGCGCGTCGTCTGCTAACGAGCGCGCGTCCGGTACGCGGACGCTGGCGGACGCCCAGTTTTTCTCGCAGAACGTCTGTGCAGTACATTTTTTAAATGTTTTAGTTGCTTTGGTGCGCCCATGACTCTTGAAGGCCGGTACCAAATGTAGTTTTAGCCAGGTGAACTGCTGTTTTTACCACTGCTGTCTTCTAAAAGTAACTGGTATCTCTACAACATGAAGGCTACGTAAGAAAATTTTATTATTGATATCGTGTCATTTTACGCGCGCTTCTTGTTGGTGGTATTGATCAGGGACAATGATCGAAGAAAACAATATTAGAGTGAAATAAACCAGGTTTATTAAGTGCGTGGCGCGAAAAATAATCAATGCATTTCTAGGTAATTAAATCAAATGGTTCATAGACATATATATTCACGACATATATGTAAGGAAAAAATAAATATTCTAAATGCACTAATTGAAAAAGTGAGAACTCCCGACCGGAAGAATAAGCGCACGTGTTTGCAGTAACAAACACACTTATTAGTGAATACGTACTGCACATAAAACTCTCATTCGCAGAAATAATATTCATAACTAAATAAACCACAAGCTAGCACGCTCAGAATGTTACAAACCCGCACGTACCCCACTCCGCGGTCCCTTAGCAGGATAGACCCGCACTTCCCGCAGTCATGCCCCAAATGCGGAGCCGACTCATGCTCTTTCGATCACATGCTCTGGCTGTGCCCAGCCATAGAAAACTCTATGCTTGCCACAAAGGAACAGTGGGAGGAGTTCCTAAGAAGCGACCACCACCACATCCAACTCCAGGCAGTCCAGAGGGCCCACGACATCGCAACGGGATTTCGCCTCCCGGTGCCATCGTGGGCGGAGCCACCGACTTGACCTGAGGGAGCCTTCGGCTCCCCCTGGCCAGTTTCTCAGGACCAATAAATGTTCTTGTCACTGTCACTGTCAGCACGCAAAAGCATATATATGTATGCAAGTGTTATTGATATACTGTACGACGCCGAATAGTCGTTTCCGTTCGAATATAACGCATAACAGCAATATTGAAGTCGCAAAGGTGAGTGACCGATGCATGCGAGGACTGTTATTCCGAATGATTGTGCTGCTGGAGAGTCGTGGCTGTTGCGCAGAGGTGCAGTTCCTGAGAGAATTAATGCACGGGTGTTAATAAGTCCTGCTTAACAAGTTCCTAGCTGTCATTCAATATAAACGCCCCGTTTTGGGGCAGCCTGTAAATCTGCTAACTTGATTCAGGCAAGGAAAACTTTTTTGACAGTCTCACCATGTTTGCAACCCATTAAAACTGGGTGCCCCATGTGGTACGTACCACACTTATCATCTTCAACCAAAGAACACATCTGCACACATCTCTACGTGTATGTGAGACATGCCGTTCCTTTGTTTCATTATGGTCGTTATGATAGTGCACCGGATAATTGAAAGCAACCATTTATATTATTGTTACGCCCGCGAAAGGCGTTTATTGAACAGCCAGCCAGGCAGAGTTAGTCGCGACGGCCTTGATCAGTTGAGCGCCTGTCGAGATTCAGCTAGCCAGCCGCACGTCGTCTTTCTCTTCACCTGTCTTGGATGCTCCACATTCTGTTAAGGCGTAAACCTCGAAAGCACGTAAAAGTGTCACATTTCCCTCCACGCAGACGAAGCCCACCGGGTAAGTCAAACAGGCTGTCGAGAGACGAAAGGCTTTAAACGGGCGACATGCGTAATTTCAGTCTTTGCTGACCGTCGGCCATTTGATTTGAGGCGTGCTATACGGTAAGTCAATTCGCTTATACGATCCGTGATAACATATGGCCCCACATAGTGGGCCAGTAGCTTTTCACATAACCCACGTTTTCTTGCTGGTTTCCACAGCCACACGAAGTCACCAGGGTCATATATCACGTGTCGGCGTCGGTGGTCGTAGCGTGCCTTCGAGCGGTCTTGTGAAACTAGCGTGCGCAAAGAAGCAAGTCGTCGGGCCTCTTCAGCAAGAGAGATGGTCTCGGATAGACAAAGATTATCGTGGCTTGAAAACGGGAAGATAGTGTCCAATGTATAACGCGGCGGACGAGCATAAAGAAGAAAGAAGGGGCTGTAGCCCGTAGTTTCGTGCTGTGAGGTATTGAATGCGTACGTAATGAAAGGTAGCACGCTGTCCCAGTTCTTATGATCGGACGCGACATACATGGACAGCATGTTAGTGAGGGTTCTGTTGGTGCGTTCCGTAAGGCCGTTTGTTTGTGGATGATACGGGGTGGAATGTCGAAAACTTGAAGCACATAGACGGAGCATCTCTTCGACCACGTCTGCAGTGAACTGGCGCCCACGATCGCTGATGATGACTCTGGGAGGTCCATGTCGCAGAATGACGAAACGCAGCAGAAAAATACACACTTCGGTGGCAGTAGCCGATGGTATAGCAGCTGTCTCACAGTAGCGTGTCAAGTGATCGGCACACACGACAATCCAGCGATTCCCATCAGATGACCGCGGGAATGGACCGAGAAGGTCGATGCCGAATTGCTCGAAAGGAGTGCTTGGGGGTGGCACTGGATGTATAGTCGACCAGGCGGAACGCTCGTCGGACGCTTGTGACGTTGGCACTCGTTGCAGCTGGACACGTACTGGTCGATAGTCTGGCGCATTTTAGGCCAGTAGAACCTTTCTTGCGCGCGGTAGAGCGTTCGCGCCGATCCCAAATGACCAGAAGTTGGATCGTCATGCATAGCGCGCAAGATGGAAACACGGAGACTCTCCGGGACCACCAGGAGATATCGTGGGCCTGTAGAAGAATAGTTCTTTTTGTACACTACTCCGTCACGAACGCAGAAACGAGTGGATGGTGCTGATTTCCTGGCAGTAGTGAGCAGTGGCCCTAAAGTTCTGTCCTTTTGCTGCTTTCACTTTCACTTTATTTCCTTAAAGACCCCTGTTCGGGGTATTACATAAGGGGTGGGTTACAAAATATGAGATACAAAGAATTAAAAAAAAATGTTACAAGGCATAATGCGAGGCAATTTCTTCTATGAAGGCAGATGAGCAGGGTATAGAAACTATGTTGTGCGCAAGGCCGTTCCAGTCTTTGGCTGTTCGAGGAAAAAAAAGAAGATGCAAAAGTGATAGTACGCGCACGTGGACGAGCTACGTTTAAGGAATGTCCTATGCGATGGGATATGCGTGACGGTGGCAAGATATATGGTGCACGATTGAGTACGCTGTGGTAGAATTTGTGAAATAATGATAAGCTAGCAATTAGACGGCGGTGGGAAAGGGTTTGTATGCCCGATTCCGCTTTTAACGAAGTTACACTGACATCGTATGAAAAGGCGGAGTGAATGAACCGGATGGCCCGATTCTGAAGTGCCTCAAGAGCGGTAATGAGGAAAGTCTGGCGAGGGCTCCAAATGGCTGGAGTGGCGAATATTCTGCTGCTCGATCTTGAAGGTATTAATATCAGGAAATCCAGGCTCCAATGATGCGATATAGCGATCGAAGTTGTCCGCGTCACAGTCCGTCGTCGGAAGCGGAAGGCGCGAGAGGCAGTCAGCGTCGGCGATGCCGTCGGCCGCTTTTATAAGAAACGGTAAAATCATACTCTTGTAAACGAAGTGTCCAACGCGCAAGCCGACCTGACGGATCACGGAGATTAACCAGCCAGCAAAGAGAATGATGGTCTGTCACCACAGTGAAGGGGCGTCCGTACAAGTATGACCGGAAGCGCTGTACTGCGAAAATCACTGCGAGACATTCTTGCTCTGTGACTGTGTAGTTGCGCTCGGACTTGCTTAAGGAGCGACTCGCATAGGCAACGACGTGTTCTTTGGCGTCGACGCGTTGAATAAGGACTGCGCCGTCTCCAATACCGCTAGCGTCCGTATGAACTTCTGTGGGAACAGCCGGGTCGAAGTGTCGGAGAATGGGATGGGACGTCAGAAGCAACTTCAGCTCCCGAAAACTGGCCTGGCATTCAGGGGACCATTCAAAAGGAACGCCCTTCTGAAGGAGGCATGTCAGCGGATACGCGATGTTGGCAAATCCACGAATAAACCGGCGGCAATATACGAGCGAAGGCCCAGGAAACTGCGTAGCTCTTTTACTGAGCGAGGTTGTTTGAAGGCTTCGACAGCAGCAGTCTTCGCTGGATCGGGTCGTATGCCGTCCTTGTCCACTAGATGGCCCAAAACCAGTGTTTGGCGCTCTCCAAAATGGCATTTCTTCGAGTTTAGCACCAAACCTGCTTTTCGATCCCAAGCACTCTAGCACAAGATCGAGGCGTGTGTTGTGCTCACTGAACGTGCGCCCGAAAATCACTACATCGTCTAGGTAGCACATGCACACTTCCCACTTCAAACCACGCAGGATGTTGTCCATGAAGCGCTCGAAAGTTGCAGGTGCATTACACAGCCCCCGAACGGCATCACATTAAATTCAAAAAGTCCATCTGGTGTTACAAATGCCGTTTTCTCCTTGTCTGTCTTGTGCATTGGAATCTGCCAGTACCCCGACCTCAAGTCGACAGAGGAAAAGTAAGATGCTGATGAAAGGCAGTCGATAGCATCATCGATACGTGGAATAGGATACACGTCCTTTTAGTGATGGTGTTGAGACGCCGGTAGTCTACACAAAATCGCCATGTCCCATCTTTCTTTTTAACCAGAATCACTGGCGCTGCCCACGGACTGCATGATTCTTGGATTACATTCTTGCTTAGCATGTCGCGGACTTGGTCGTTGATCACCTTGCGTTCCGATGGTGAAACTCTATACGGCTTCTGTCGCAAAGGCTGGGCAGATCCCGTATCTATGCGATGGTGTATACGAGAAGGAGGAAACGATGGTGGCCCCGCTTGCTGCGAAAAGTCAAACAGTGCGGCATGTTTTAGCAGAATATTCGCCACTTATTTCATGACGCTGTTTAGTGCTGAGCGACTTGTTCACCATAGCTAGAATGGAGGAGTCCACAGCAGGGCATGCATTAACGAAAAGGTGTTCATCCGCAGAATCAGGGGCCTCTGCAAGAATGGCGAGTGACAGCACTTGATCTTCATGATAGGCAGCAAGTTTCAGGCCCTGTGGTAGTATTGCAGGTTCACTGGAACAGTTTATAGTCCATAAGCTAGCGCATCCGTGAACAACTGACAGCGTGCAATGCGGTATCAGCACATTCCTCTTGATGCAGCTCAGCCGAACGGGTTCGACGCAAGCGTCAAACGTTCTGTCGGTGGTAGGGAAACAGGAGACTGAAACACAGCTTGCAGATAACGGAGGCACAACTGTATCCCTGGATACACAAAGCACACTTTCGTGATACGGCGGGCTCTCCATAAACGCAGCTGAAAAGCTCGTACCTACACTAATTTCTCCCGTCCCACAGTCGACAGTGGCACCACACAGTTTCAAAAAATCAAGGCCCAGGATTACGTCATGCGTAGAATGAGGTAGAACAGCGAGCTCTGCGTTAAATATCTGATCACCCAAAATAACGACCACATTGCACACCCCGACGGGATGCTATAAGTCCACACTCACTCCGCGGCACGGTCCCAGCGAAACATCACTTTTCGTCCTAGGAGGCTTTTAAACGCAAGACTCATCACTGAAACGGTTGCTCCCGTGTCCACTAAGGCCATTGTCGGAACTCCGTCAATCAGTACAGACACCTTATTTTTAAACATACAAATGGGTGGAGGTATCTCAGGCGACATCGAAGATTGTCCAGCGACCTCACCTCCAACGGCCGCGCTGACTAGTTTTCCGGAGGTGGCGACGGGTAGCGACGCCGCGGAGACGGCGACGCGAGGAACGGGTGGTGGTGTCAAGCTGCGGTCAGATGCTGGAGAACGGTTCCGCAGCACCTCCGGGCGCTGGTGAGGGATGCGTCCTGGATATGTGTGCGAGGGTGAGTACGTTTCATGTGGAGTGCGGTACCGCCTAGGCATCGTCGATCGCTCGAACCTCGGTGGTTGGCGGCGATTGCAGTACCTGGCAATGTGACCTAAGTCGCCGCAGCTATAGCACACAGGTAAACGACGATCGATGAACTGCGCCTCGACGCGCTCAGCCGTGGGGGGTCGTGTAGCAGAGTGAAGTGGCTGTGCCTGCTGCACAGGAGGGGCGGTCGGCCAGTGTGCAAATCTGCCGGGGCGAGGGTGTTCTTCATGTCGTTGATCGGGGGTAAATGCGCCCTGACGTGGCCCTGGAGCTCCTCTGTGGTGGATGTCCGTGACACAGACCGACGGCTGCCACGAAGTGCACGGTGCTGCAGGCGACATGGGTTGCGGGGAGTAGGCAACAGGTGGTTGCATGACGTTGCACGCAAGCACCTCGTGTCGCAGCAGTTCTTCACGCACAATCTGCCGTATAGTAGAGGAAAGATCGGCGGATGGGCTCTCATCGACGCTGGCAACGGTTGTCACATTTGCCAGTCGTCCAAATTTTGGCGCAATGCGACGTGTCTTCAACGTCTCAAATGTACGACAGTGACGTACGACATCTGAGACGGAATTAACGTGTTCCCTGCCTATCAGGAAATTATAGACATCTTCTGCAATTCCTTTGAGGAGATGTCCAACTCGGTCTTCCTCAGACATCTGGGAATTCACTATTTTGCACAGCTTGAGGATCTCTTCTATGTATGTCGTGCAAGTTTCTCCGGGAGCTCTTTGAGCTAGTGTTCGCTCCGCGCGCTTCTGTTTGGCGTAGGAGTCGCCAAAACACTTCTTAATTTCTTCAACGAAACGCTCCCACGTTGTTAGCGAGTCTTCGTGGTTTTCGTACCACATCAGCGCTGTCTCACTCAGAAACAGTACGACGTATTCAAGCTGAGTGACAGAGTCCCAACGGTTGCATCGGCTCACCCTTGCGTAGTGCGTCAGCCACTCGTCGACATCTTCGCCCGCTTTTCCCGCGAACGAGCGTGGTTCCATGTAGTGCTGCAAAGGTCCAACCGGCGTCGACCTTGGAGCAGGGACAACTAGAGCTGGCGTTTGTCCACTTCCGTCCTGAGCCACGGGGACAGTCGCTGGCAAGAGACCGGCAAGACGGCGGCTCCGGCGAAGTTCTAGGTGTTGCGACTCCGTGGTACGATGTGTCGTACCCAGCACCTCCACCACTTTGTACGCCCGCGAAAGGCGTTCATTGAACAGCCAGCCAGGCAGAGTTAGTCGCGACGGCCTTGATCAGCTGAGCGCCTGTCGATGTAGATGTAGATGTAGAGCCTTGGAGTTACTGGCACATACCCACTCTGGGGGATTGGCCAAGAACCGGGTAGTTTGAAATAACAATCAGAAGGGAGATGTATAAAACAATACAAACATAAATGATAGCCAGCCGCACGTCGTCTTTCTCTTCACCCGTCTTGGATGCCCCACATTCTGTTAAGGCGTAAACCTCGAAAGCACGTAAAAGTGTCTCAATATACAAGCTGCTCAGTTGAGCGGACATACATTTGGGAACGGCATTACTTTATGTATGAAATATACTATTATAAGCGTGACGTTTTTTCTCGGAAATCGGACTCGAGAATAATTTATTTTGTTTACACCCCTAGAAAAAAGCCGAAGAACGCAGCCACCTGTTTTTTTTTTTGTTTTTTTTTAATTTTAAACAAATACTTCGGTTTTACGTGGAAGAACCAGGATATGATTATGAGGCACCCGGTTTAGTTATCACCACCTGGGGTTCTTTAACGTGCACCTAAATAGAAGTACACGAGCCTTTTTCCATTTGGTTCCCATGGAATTCCGCCACCTGGATTGAACCCGCGAGCTCCATGGAGTTTAGCAGCCCAACGCCGTATCCACTATATAGCCACTAATTAGGCTACCGCGCAGGCTTTCTTTCTTTTCTTTTTTGAAGTATCGACTGGAAAAAAATTCCACGTACGGCTTACGGCCAAAGATTAGCATATATAATGACTAACTAAAACAGTTTTCGGCGCGCTCGAGGTCCGACAGCAATAAATGACCCCGTACTAATTACCCCGCGTTCTGTTACGCGAGGAAGGCAGAAACATGAATGTTGCGCCGCAGTTTTCTTTTTTTTATCTATACCAATACTTCCCGTAAATCCGAGTACAAGGCGGCGGTTGGGACAGATATGTTTTATTTGTTTGAAGCGCGGCAAGCAGCAAGGTTACATAGGTTTCTCCGCCTGCGCTTCGCAAGACCTACTGATGGAAAACGATATGCGAAACAATACACACGAAAGATACACGCAGCTTGAAGAACGAGAAAAATATTTGTTCTCTAAAGGGAACCGTACGATAACATCGTAGAATGAAAGCCGACACTGCGGCCGCAATGCACGCGCAATCACCGAGCGGCATTAAAAAATAAAATAAAGAAGAGAAAGCAAGGAATTTATTCTTAAGGCATAAATACATGTCATGCAATCATGAACACCATTTGAGCGGTCTGAACGCAAATACCAGCGCGCGAAGTAGTACGAATGACCCTGCCGAGCAGCATCGACAGCAGTTTCCAACGGAGCGACCTTGATGAGGCCATAGCCTCCTATATACATTAGACTCCTATATACTATAAGTATATAGGAGGCTATGATGAGGCCCAATCCAATTCGATCGCAGCGCCGCCACAGTATTTTTCCACGCCGGGCGCCTCACTGCAAAGCATGCGCCGCCCCAGCCGCTCGTCCCACTCTGCCGTATTCTAGTACACTCTATTAGTAACCGAAACTTAAAGAAATAGTAATAATAAAAAAAAACAGATTTTGCAAACTGATTACGACGATAGTGCTCACCAAAAAAGAAAGAAAAAAGAAAACTTGTCGCCCCCTAGAGCGTTTTGTCAGCTAATGAAGAGCGAGCATAGCCTCCGAGACTTGAGGATGAAGCGAGCAGTGTTTCGGAGTTACCACTCCGGAATTGGAATGACTCCGGAATCATTCTACATTT
This sequence comes from Dermacentor silvarum, assembly GCF_013339745.2. Taxonomy (NCBI): domain Eukaryota; kingdom Metazoa; phylum Arthropoda; class Arachnida; order Ixodida; family Ixodidae; genus Dermacentor; species Dermacentor silvarum. Next base: position 27,131,942 of record NC_051158.1, on the reverse strand, counting down.
TCGCGACCCGGGAATGGCGACAACGCTTGGAGGAATGGAATGGGAATGGAATTAAGCGCCTTTTCCCCGTAATGGAATGGGAATGGAATTACGTTCTTTTTTTTCGAAAATAGAGCGCTTTTTCGTCTACGCGCTGTTTTTTGTCAAAATATGCCGAAGAACCAACCAGCCCACGTTCAAACATTCGTAAGTCAGAGCCTCGAATTTAACAATAAAACGGTATTTTTAGAATGGCTTGGCGGATTACAAGTACGGTACATTTAGAAGCAACGCGCCTACCACAATTCAGTCCTTATAGACTGAGTTGCTCCGACTAATTTCGTCTCGATTCTACCAGTAACTGCGGCTCTATGCCGTTGGTATTCGCCGTGCGGCACTGCGGCGGCATCCCCCCTTACGCTTTTTGATTTATCACCACGGTGCCGCCCTCGCCTTTGTTTTGCTTCTTTGTTTTGTGCTTCTGTCGTCGTTGGCGACTCGGACGCATATTCGAACAAGCGATTCTTCAAGTTGTGATGCGTATTGACGCTGGCGCGATGCTTGTGTTCACTGCAAACTTTCGCATATACCAGCTTGCGCGCCGTCTCCCCTCGTACCCTCCCGCTCACCCACCCAACCCTTTTGCAATACTGTACCCCCTGTTTAGACAACAGACACCTCTGCTCGAAACTCTATCGACAAATGTCTGCAGATCAGCGCCGCACACAGTCGTACAACTGTATGCCCTCTAATTCCATACACACAGAGAGAGAGAGAGAGAATAAACTTTTGAAAGCATTGGTTCGGCAAGCCTGCCGAAGTAGGAGAGCCCACGTAGCTGCGGCCACGGTGGCGCCTCTCCGAGCCCCCACGCGACGATTCGCGCTGAACAAAACCCACGTTCGCTCTGTTCTAGGGAGCTCTGTCATAGGGTGGGGGGAAGGAGGCAGGGGAGGCCCGGGTGGCGCCGCCGCCGCCGCGCTGGCGCCCGTTCGCGGCTAGAGAAGCCCTAACGGTTCATTTAGTAGTTCGCTCATACTGTGAATGCTAGCCAATGCTTCGAAGCATCCCCCTGGGCTTTCTGTGCTACCACCCCACCCTCCTTTCCAGCCTTCTATTGCAAATAAAAAACGCTTCCGTAACGCACTGCCACACTGGCTCCTGCGCCCAGCGGCTCACGCACACATCAAGTCCGCCGACATGGCACATTGGAAACAATCTTTTAAAATTATCCGTGAAGAAAACAAACAAGCTGCACGCTGCAAGCTTTGCTCCGAAACTATACATGCTGTAGTCGAAGTTTCATCTAATTTGATTCGGCACCTAAAAAGAAAGCACGAACGTGTGAGTACACGCAACAAGAGAAAGGGCTGGGAAGCCAGCCGAAGATAACGTCGGCCTTCATCGCTGGGTGCAGATCTGTGCCTATTCATCGAAAGGCTGCTCTTGACGACGCCATGATATAAGGTCTCCATGAACACTACTTTTCTCAGCATAAAAATAATCTATGTCGTCATTTTAGCATTAACACATTTAAGCTTAAACAATATTAAAACATCACAAGCCGTTAAAACATGCTGATCATGCAAATACTATAGGTAGCGGGAGAACTGCCCCTATGGGAATTAGTAGCGTGGTTGTACTGTACCAGGTAGGTCACCCAGCTACTTTCCCTCGACCTTGTTAACATGTTTTTCGTATTTTTGCAGTTCTTAACGCGTCTGATGACATCGGCTTTACGGTACGTGCGTTCATCGATAACTCGATAAAACTATTAAGATGTCTTTCCTACGTTGAGGAATTACAGGAATGGAATTAAACTGCCTCGCCATTCCCGGAGTGGGAAAATGGGCTAAGTGTTTCATTCCGAGGAATTGAAAGGAATGGAATTGCTTCAAGTTCTAATTTCCCTGAATGGAATGGGGGCGCCCATTCCGCAACACTGGTGGCCAGTCCAGGTAGTACAAAAAAAAAAAAAAAAAAAAGCCCTGTTTGTAGAGTGACCTAGTGGCACAGGGGAGTGTCCAAAGCGCCGGCTCCGGTCTTTTTCTGAGAACTGCCGCGCCGCGCTCTTTCAAATGCTTTTTCAAAGCATTTTTCAAAGCATTGGGGATTAGGGACAGTGGAGGCAAAATAGACGTTCGGGAACGGTAATGCGGTAACTGTACTTGCGTAGGAACGCGCTAAATGAGCCCGCGCAAGGAGAGAGAGAGAGAGAGAATAAACATCTTTAATGTCTAAATGCAGCTTTGGAGAGGCGTCCTCATTCCAGAATGCCTTGAGCTCGGGCCGCGTCCTGGGCCCTCGCAATCAGCCGTTGCTGATCTTCGAGGTCGGAGCTGGCCAAGGCTCTCTCCCAAAGCTCGTTGGTGTGGTAAGGGTTCGGAGGATTGAGTGGTGCCTCTCTGCAGCCCCCTACTATGTGCCTGAGGGGCCCAGGCTCTGCGCAGAAGCGGCATTGCGGAGAGAATTGTGTAGGGGCTATGAGGTGGTTTCTGGTTGGGTGGGGGAATGTGTTAACCTGTAGAGCTCGGAGGAATCGCTCCTGCTCTCTAGGTAGTGACTTGTGTGGGGGTGCATATGTTCTGCGGGTTAGCTTGTAGTGTTGTGTGATGTCTTGGTATGAGACTAGAGGGTGCATACGCTCCGGTTCAGATTCCTCGGCGTCGGCTCGGTGGGTCAAATCTCGAGCCACGTGGTTGGCGACCTCGTTGCCAGGAATGCCGTGATGAGCTGGCGCCCAGATGATTATGACTGATCTGGTTGGCGGCTTTTGATTTATTATCTTGAGCGTAGTGGCATGAATTCTGCCGCTAGGAATAAACGTTAAAAAAAAAAAACGGTATTCGCATGGGTACGCGGGCAATAGCACCATGCTTGCAGAAATAAGAGTAACGAAAAATGTAAATTACTCGTGCGGTCAAGTGAAATACTTACGCGCGTGCAGTGACCGCGCTTCGCTCACCACTATATACGCGCTTTTCACTTAAGCAGCCAAATACAGAGCTAATAGTGCTGTAACCAAGTATAAAACATTTTAAACATATAAAATGACAATGTGTTCAAGCTAACGCTCCCGCCGAAAATTTGAGCCAACAGCAAAGTAGAAAAAACTTGGTTACTGCTATGTTAGCTGTGTGTTTGGTTGAGCTTTGTGCCGCCAGGTGGCTGCACCGTGCAAGCAGTTCACATTCGTGTCCCCGTTCATCACGTAAAACGGCCAGTGCACTTGCTTGCGTTTACCCGAATACCGGACACACCTAAACTCTATTGTGGCAATCCTTCGGCATGAAGTGAAAGCCTCAAACGCGCAGATGCTGGTGCCGTTTGGATACCGAAAGTCCGATGCGCTGCAGCCACCTCGCTCGTCTGCTGCCTTGCAGCGGAGCACGATGTCGGAGCTTGACATGTCGCCGATCGCTACGTTTGCAGCCCACAACGCAACAAGGGCGAATCTTGACGCTCGCAAAAAAGAAAGAACAAGACCAACACTGACCGCGCAGCTCTCGTTAACACGGAGCACGTTTTAACACAAGCAGACGACACTTGCGGTGGGCCGGAAGTGCTTTTAGTGCAGTGATACATATGTCCTTGTGCATTCTTTCTACTACTTTCTTTGATAGAAACAAATTAACTAATATCAAAACTATTGCGAACATTTGTTCACCATAATGTTGGAAAAATTATCGATGACGCGCCCTGGGCAGCCAATTGTCATAGCTCGCCCTTCTGACGTGATATGGTCAAATCGCGTCACTTGGTCAGGGCGGCTGAAATCTCAGCCGATTGGCGGGCTGCGATCGGTAGCGATGAACCTTTTTAAAACCTTATAATAAATTACATGCTTTACGTGGAGCGCTTAGATGCGCTAATGATCAGAAGGACCTACTCTAACGACTCTGTACGTTTGTACAAAATCATTTCAGTGTCCCTTTAAGGGGTTGAGACATCAAATTTGTTGCTTTCGCGTTCTTCATTTCAAACGTTTCTTACTGCTCCAGGAAACATGATACAGACTCGAAGATTCACATATACTCGGTAAATAATTAATATCGCATTATTTATGTGAACGATTTTCAGTTTCTATGCGTCGAGTTGGACAGTGACGTCACTGTCTACGAAGCTTGGTCACGTGGGCCCACAAGGCTGCGATGCACGCACTGCTGCATCGGCTGCTCTCGCACACATTCTATACCACCGCAGGCAAACAAAACCAAGCCGACAGTTGTCATGGCTTGCAGTAGTTCGCGATTCCGACTCTTCGTCTGCGTTCGATGCGACTCACTGCACTCTAGACTTGAGGTCCTCTAGGCTTGTGCGGTGTTGTGGGTCAGCGCTTATTGTACGTCACTCTAATGTGGTATGACGTCACTAAAACTTTTTGTTATGCTTGCAACACACAGTGACGTCGGTGCCAATCACGCTATAGCGATGAGTCTCGATTGCGAGAACGAGCATCTAGGCACTCTTTGGAAGCGAGCTAGTTCATATATTTTAAACGTTTGCTGTGTCCAACAGTTCGTGATGAGTGCCCTTGCATACAGAGGAAGCCTACAGCAGCCTTTTTATAGCATCAAAATTTGATGTCTCAACCCCTTAAAGGTATTGGTAGTTGGTAATTTGTTTTTCAGCAATGTTTGTGTACGATATGAACATACAGTGCAGTCCACTCATAACGATATCAAGAATAACGAAAAATCCAATTGTTATAACTGATCATAAATCTGGACTGGCTTCCCAGCAGATTCCCAGCAAGCATGTCGAAACTACGCACAAGGACGGATTTCACCAATCGCTCATAAAATTCTACACAAGAAGCAAAACATTCCACTACTTCACCTAGTCTGTACACCTGGGCATGCGTCTCTCCCTGGCAATGAGCACAGCACGTTCACGCGGCAGCCCAAGGCCTAACCCTCCAGGCACCGGTGGAAGACCAGTCCAACCCAGACAAGGTGGAAACGATACCGCTTACATACACGCATATACTACAACACCACAGACTATCCCGTAGAACATTCCCTCCACCACACGTGAAGCTAAACTGTGCAGATGCAGCCACTTGGCGCCAGCTCCAAACTAAGACGTTCCCCAGCCTTGCTCTCCGCCACACTTTTTACCCTAGCCAGTACCCCGACAAATGTCCTTTCTGTGGTGGTCACCCAAACCTCTACCATTCTACGTGGGAATGCTCCAAACCACCCGGCTTACCTAGAATACCCAACCACTTCCCATCCCAGTGGGAAGCCGCTCTTTCCAGCACAGCCTTCGACGACCAGCGATGCCTGATCGACCGGGCCAGCCAGATAGCAGCAGCAAATGGGGCCCTGGACTGAGGGCTCCACCCTCTGGGACTTCGTTTTAAAACATCAAATGAAGTTTTCTACTACTACTACTACTGGACTGCCTTAAAAAAAGCTGCCAAACATACCTTTGTAGCTCTGAAATGAAATTTGCCACTTGCAATAAAAAATGAACGTTGTAGAAAGTGAGCTGTCAAAAAAAAAAAAAACAGATGTTTATTTACACCTCTAAACAGCGTGTCAAGCATTAGGTGCTCTGAAATAGTCCAAAATCTTCACTTGCTTTTGAAGAAGTTTCAGGTTTACAACTGCATTGTGCATGGCGCCTAGCTGCTGCACGAACTCCGGTGGCTACAATTTAGTGTGCATGAAATCAATGAGCGACTCAATCGACGATAGTGTACGTTGGGTGAACATTGGCAGTCAGTGTCAAAGACGGGCCTTTGTCAATGAGCGACTCAATCAACGACAGTGTACGTTGGGTGAACATTGGGGTCAGGTGTCAAAGACGGGCCTTTGTCGATCTCGTCACTGCCACTGCCGTCGTCGCCTTTGTCGCACAACGGCGCTGTCTGCTGCGCCAACAATCGTCCCGTCGGAGATCACTTCGCAGAACAAGGTAACACTATCTGCACTCGAGAAACTCCTCCATCGAAGCACCACTTATTTCATAGTCAGTAGCGACGTGCTACCTAAGGTTGGTAATGTCAGCGGCTTCCATCATGTTGGTTTCACCCATGATGGGTTCGGTCCTGATACAATAAGCCTGTCCTTTTCTGTTGATCGGCATGGTCACTGGTTGTTGTCGCGTGTCACCGAACTCGGGGGGCGTGCGGGTGTTATGAGAGATAGGGATGCAAGACGCATGGCAACATAGCAAACAGATTTTAATTACACTCAAACCCAAAAACTCACAATAATACTCACACTAATGCACAATGCAGCAACCCTAACACTGATACAACCTACTTAATCACTAAACTTGTGCTTATTCTCGCCAACATTAGTCCATGGCGTTTGCTCCACAAAAGTCAGGCAACCCTAGCCTACGGCTGCGACACTACGAGAGAGGATCGTTCTTACCGAGTTCATCGTCACATGTATATTCCCGGTCTGAAGCTTGTCGGATCTTCCTCAAAGTCGGTGCTCTTGCCGACTCCGTAACCATTGCTGCCTTGATGTCGGCCAGTCAACTTGTTCGTCGTAGATGCTGCTGTCCCGAACTCCGTGGGTGGCGTGGCACCTAGGCCAACTGGTTAGGCCTGCTTGGCCTGGTTAGGCTAATTGGTTAGAAGTTGCACCGTGATAAGCTGCAACTTCTTCTGCTGAGTGCCAACGAGACGCCCCAAGGACCATCGAACGCGCTCGTCTGCCGATGAAGGGGATCCTTTCTGAGGTGCTCGGCCCTGCCGTGGAAGGCTGCAGCCAGTTCAAGGAGCCTCACTAGAACTTTGCCGAGGTCGACGGCCACACCCTGGACTGCCAGCGTCACGGACTCAACCGAACCTCCAAGGCTCCCGTCGCCAGTGCGGTGCTGACGATGCGACCTTCCTGTCCCAGAACCACGTCGACAATCACAGCTCAGCGTCTCTTCAACCTCAATTACAGCTCAGGGTCACGCGCCTCGAGGGCTCATGCCGTTCGGACTACTACGTGCTTCTCGTTCTCTTTTTTTTTCACGCCGCGTGCCTCTTACATCTGACAGTTGTAGACTTCATGATTGTGCCGCTCCCAGTTTTCAGAATCATAGATATCATCAACTGCGCGACCTCGTACTTCTTTGAGTTTTGCAAAATTCACAACTTCCTGTCAAGCGACACAGTATTGTGCTTTGTCGGCGCAGCTGCAGCCGCTTGCGTGGATCATTTCCGCACTTTGAGAGAAAGAGGGAAGGCTGCCGTTCCCTTTTGTCTTTTTTTCGTTTTCTCTTCTATTGACGCTTGCACGATCGCCGGCAACGCGGACTGCGAAGCAGCTGGCGCCATCTTGTAGAACACTGCGCCAACTTGCGATTCTCCCAGTGGCTTTCGCAATTGGCAAGCAATCAATATTTAATTTTGATTCTCATACCAGTCTATCTGTATTTGATTCAGTCTCAGTCTCAAAAATTGCTATTTGCGCACCCCTACTTATAATAAGTTACACGCAATACTCAAAGCGCTTAAATGTATCACTTAATGATCTGAAGCACCTACCGTAACGACTCAGGGTGTTTGTACAATATTGTCAAAATCGTTCCAGGGACCCTTCCATACATTCCTGGAAGTTAAGATCTTTCACCACAAGCGTTCAGTAAATCTCTAAACTGCACATGTGTTGCGGCCGCTATATCTTATGCGAACGAGAAAAGGTGTGAGGCACACACGATTGATAGCAGTAGGCGCTCGCCACAGCAGCTTCCTCCGCAGTACGTACCCTCCCGTGCCAAATGAAAATGATGGCACGCACTTAGTTTCCAATTCTGATATCAGCAAATCTCTTCGGCCATCGCACGTTGCATTCACAGCCATCGCAGCCTACGCTATTGCGATAAGCATTCTCCCCTATACGTTTCATAGCACCTGTGGCATAGTGTCTTTGGAAGCGTAATGCACGCATTTAATAGGCGATAATTCAAACACACCGCTGTTCCCTGCTGCAGGCGGCGTGAAATGAGCGTAATGTTACGCTGTGGCGACATCGTATTCCGGAATCATCCACCAGCTCGATCTCATCTCAGTTTTCCATCACCACTTTTAAACACTGTGCAGTCGGAAAACCACATAACGTATCTAGGTCTGCTCGAGCAAGCCCAGCTCGTCGCACGTGCACCCTTACACTGCAACGATTCTCGCCGAGTGAGCCTGTCAAATCTTCCCACCAAAAGCTGCTGACCCAGGTCCAATTCAAGAGTGCAAACGAGAGCTTGCGAAGCAGCGGAGAAAACAACACAAGTATCAAGCTGCTCGCGCCCCACCAGTTCAGTGTGTGTCAGTGCCTCATGCTGCAACAATTTGTGCAGTACGTAGATATCAACTACAGTTGAGCCTGCCACAAGTGTTTCAGTGACTTCAGACGGTATGTTTGCCAAGGTAAAATGTTTTTTTTCTAGCATTTTTTTTCCAAAAAGTTATAGCATACTACGAAAAAAGTGAGAGAAAGCATTTATTGTTAATGAGGTGGGGCGACTTCCTTGTAGCGTGCCGGCTGAATCAGCCGTCGCTGCTTTTGCGGGTCTAAGCTGGTCAGCGTAGTCTCCTAGGAGGAAGGTGAAGGAATAGGGGAGTGGCCCGGAGGGTGTGAGCACTCCCAGGTGCAATGGCGTTACATTTTAGAACCATTTAAGGTAATGCACATCCATGGGCAAGGTGTTGCAATCATGAGAATTATGCACCCCTTGCCGAGCACTTTGGTGCCGAGGCCATGACGTCACTATAAATGTGAAGCCATGGCCTACCAGATTAGACCGCGAACCGCCAGATTGTAGAGGCCATGGGTACGCCATGAACAGGCTGAGCAGGCTTGCTGCCATAGATGTCGCCGCATGAAGTCATGGCAAAGTGAAATGTTCAATGGAAGGGTAACTCTCCCTTCACTTGTATTTAGAATTTTTTATGAGCAATAAGAAGGTTTGTGTGGGTCGATTTTCATCATTTATTTTGCTCCGTTTTATGGCACGCTGAGAATAGATTTAGCGTAAACATGGCGACCCAGAAAAAGCGTACCAGGGCCCCTTTAAAAGCACATTAAGACCACCTGTGCTGCCTGATGCAGCAGAACACCCTGCAGCACGCTCCATGTCTATAGATTTTTATTTGAAAATTGACGTAGTTCAACGTGGCTGCTGACCTTCTCTACAGTACCATGGTGCAGTGTTCTCTTATGCCTACTCAAGTAATCAGCCCGCGCAAACGACTTGGAGCAGACAGTGCAACGGTATGGTTGGTCACCTGCATGAATGCTCATGTGTTGCTTCATGGCACTCTTCAGCGAGAAGCTCCGAAGGCACGAAGGGCATTGAAATGGCTGCTCGCCTGTATGAGTATGCATGTGTTTCTTCACGTAGGACTTGCGCGAAAAGACACGAGGGCAAGAAGGGCACTGAAATGGCTTCTCGCCTGTGTGGGTGCGCAGGTGGTCTTCCATGCCGGACTTATGCGAGAAGCTTTGAGGGCATAAAGGGCACTGTAACGGCTTCTCGCCTGTGTGCGTTCCCAGGTGGATTTTCATGGTGGACTTATACAAGAAGCGTCGAGGGCATGAAGGGCACTGCCACGGCTTCTCACCTGTGTGGTTGCGCAGGTGGGTGTTCAGTTGGGACTTTTGTGAGAAGCTCTGAAGGCATGAACGGCACTGATATGGCTTCTCACCTGTGTGGATGCGTATGTGTTTCCTCATATTGGACTTGCACGAAAAGACACGAGGGCAAGAAGGGCACTGAAATGGCTTCTCGCCTGTGTGGGTGCGCAGGTGGTCTTCCATGCCGGAATTATGCGAGAAGCTTTGAGGGCATAAAGGGCACTGTAACGGCTTCTCGCCTGTGTGCGTTCCCAGGTGGATTTTCATGGTGGACTTATACAAGAAGCGTCGAGGGCATGAAGGGCACTGCCATGGCTTTTCACCGGTGTGGGTGCGCAGGTGGATTTTCAGATGGGCATTTCGTGAGAACCTCTGAAGGCATGAAGGGCACTGAAATGGCTTCTCACCTGTGTGGATGAGAAGGTGGTCTTTCAGGTTGGTTTTTTGTGAGAAGCTCTGAAGGCATGAAGGGCATTGAAATGGCTGCTTACCCGTGTGGACGCACAAGTGCCTCTTCAGGGTACCTTTTCTTGAGAAGCTCTGAGGGCACAAATGGCATTTAAACAGACACTCGCCAGCATGGACCCTGGCATGTGCTTCCGGAGGAAACAGTTTATCAGCCTCATAGTCACAGAGATGATCTTGGTGGAGGCATCCCTTCTGTGAACTGTCACCGTTGGCTGTTGATGGAGAAATAGAAGGCCTCGATGCTGCACAAATGAAACAAAAGTAGTACAGTTGAACCCACTTATAACAATATGCAAGTGCCACGAAAAGTTCATTGTTATAACCAATAATTGTTATAACCAGGCTGCATGAAAAAATCTAAATAAAGGGTTGGCATGGCTGTTGAGAGAAAACTATAATGGCGGGGAGGCCAGTGCCCCCACCTCCCAACACCTTCCTCCATCCGGCTGCTGATTGTGTTGACTTGTTTAACTCTTCAACTCTGCTTCCCTCACACTCTGATCGTGTGTAACAAGCCGCAGCTGCCCGCATTCAAGAATGGCACTGCTATAACAAATGCAAAGCGGGGTCACGGGTGACAAGTGACATGCGAGCTCCGACGAGGCATCACTTTGGTGGCCTAAAAAGGAGCCTTTTAAAAAATGCGTAAAAGTTGCTGCGGCAGCCCCTCAGCTTGAGAAGTCCACAAACAACCTAGGGCAAGATCGCCACGTGCATCTCCCCACGTACTTCTGACTGGCTTGCATGAGAAAACCCTATACACGAAGCTTGCCGATAGCCTTCTCCAAGGCATACCGCTGCCCCATGTAGTGCAGCGGAAGGTCCCTCGCAAAAACAAGGACCAGGAGGGACTGAATACAGTGGAACCTCGTTGATACGATTCTGCTTAATACATTTTTCGGGAAGATACGTTTTTTAATGTATTTGCATGTGGTTGATACGATCGCGTTTTCGCCTGAAAGTGGATGATACGACTGCAAACTCGTACTTCTGAAACTCGTAGCTTTATATTCAAGTGTACTAGATTAAATTAGATCCACGAACATGTTAAAGGCCGACGACATTAGCGGAAAAACGTGCGCTGCGCGCCGGCGGCTGCAACACGCGCGCCACAAAAGCTACCGCGAAGCAGGTTTTCTGGGCTGTGGGAGAGATCGGTCCCGGACCGATTTAAATTGCCGCGCGCCCCGGCGGCAAACGCGCCGCGAACGAAGCAGACCAATGAGAGCTGCCCCCTTCGCTGATCTCGCGTGGGCACGGCCGGTCTGGAGGCGCGCGCTCGCTCTTTAAAGGAAGGGAGTGCGCGCGGCGCGCCTCTCCACACTGGCCGTGGCGCGGAGGAGGAAACAACTTTATTTTGTTAATTTGGCTTAGTGAGGGGTGGCTACCAGGTGATGGAAACTGTTGTCATGCGGACCCGCCCAACCACTATTTTCGCACTCGTAGTATCGTCTGATTGCGTACAGCTTTCGCTTTTTTTTTGGCTTTTCAGGCGAGATATTCATGCGTTCACTGTGGCTGAATGAACCGCCTGCCCTCGGCCGCCAGTCGTATCCCTCGGTGTGTCACGCTCTCTACGATGTTCCTTTGTTTCGGAATTCTTGGCCTCGTGGTGCCGCGAAATCCGTAACTATGTTAACGAAATTGTTATCCTTCAAAATAACTTTTTTACGGACTTTGAAAAAAAAGAAAGTTCACCGAAAACTCACGAGCTGTTATAAAGTTGCTCAATAAAAGTGTGTTGACTGCGGTTCGTGCGGTGTCGTTATGCTGAGTATTACTCAACTCCACAGGAAGCTTTTCTAGCGAGTTTGTCACCAAGTAAGCCTGTTTTCTTAAGCTTTAGGGCTTGCTTTGGATGACACGATTTTTGGAAGAGAGGTTTTGTTTTCTGGTTGCCACGAAGATCGTATCACCAGGGTTCCACTGTAATATGCAGGGTCTCCTGCGAGAGCAACATTGAGGCAGACTGCTGTACCGCTTACTCGGCACTTACTTGGTCCGGTGTACTTGGTACACCGGCACTTGGTGATCGCGGCTTTCGGCCACATCAGAAACGCTTCCTCAAGTTTTGAGTGGGCACCTTGGCTGACATTCTTCTGTAGGGATCCAGCAGATTTCTCAGTGGCTTGTAAAATCTACGCCTTGTGTTTAGGGAGTCTAATATTGTCTGCTTTGAGATTTCAAATTCTTTTGCGACGGCCACTTGCGATGAGCCACTTTGCACTTGCCAGATAATGGTGGCCTTCTATTCCATCGTCCATCTGCTATAATTGCCTCGCTTCAAAGTCTTTATCGAACTGGAGGCAGACAACGAACATGGTGTCAGTGCCATCGGTAGAAGTTGCCTATGAAACCACTGCAGACCATCCCTTGTTGAAGCGGCTGAGCCTAGCGTCGCTGTATGCTCTGCGGGCCAGCTCACACTTCACATAGTTTTGACCGTCGAAGCCGCCACAGCGCCAATCACAAGAGGGGCATCTTGGGGATACACTCGAATATCGCCAGCGCACAAGGAGGAAGCGCAGAAACATGCACGCTTGCAGTCACGGAGGGACCTGCTGGCATGTAAGCGTCGATCTCGACGATAGGGGTGGGCCACCAGAAAGCGCGGAAGGCCGTTTCACCCCGTGCTCGTGTGCCCCACAATATTTTGTGACCGAGTGTACAAGTGACCATATGCGACTGACAAGTGCCGACAGCAACGACAGCGCGAAGCCTCGCGAGAGGGCGCAGCAAGCGGTGTCTGCTATCGAGGCTGTACTGTAAATGGAAGCTCTGAAATGGCATGCGAGATGCATGCAATGGGGTGTTTGACGCTGCAGAAAAACAACATGGTGGCGATGTTGTTTACATTTTCGGTAGCTCTTGACTTGCAATTGAGAGAACAAGTTTGCAAAATCGAATGAGAAGAATTTGAAACATGCGAAATTTTGGTTGTTACACATCGAGTCTGTGGAGCGCAGTGCAATACCATGGCAGAGTCCGAATATTTGGGCAGGTCTGGAAAATCGGGTGTCTGAAAAAATCAGTCGGCGACTGTATTATTATTACCCTGTGACAAAGAACATATTCGAACTCCACTTAGCGCCAGTAAACATTATGTAAACCATTTTGCAAATCTTATAAGCTGCAACTGCAAGCGCCTGAATTACCAAGAAGAGGCTGGGCCTTGGTCAGGTGTTGTAAAATTGGGGGCGAGCTCCACGCCTGGAAAAGCCGACGCCACCGTCGGCGTGACGTGGTATGAGGGATCAGGTGGACACAGCAACCGCATCGTCTGCTTTTGAAGCGCCGAACAGAGCTGAAAACTAAAGTTTAAAGTCCCACCTGCGCTCCGGTTCTGATTAAATGGGGATGTTTTCCCGGCTCGAGTGTCTACTTGACAACACTTGTAAGCACTATAATAGGTAGTGGCTGCCTTTGAAGGCGTCCAAAATGGTCGGCTACTGCTCGGTACCGCAGCGCCGGACGTACGCAACGGAGCCCGGTGCCAGCCTTCACAAGTACCCTCAGGCCAAGAAGCTGCGGGTACCTTGGGTTGCGAAACTTAGAACCGGCAAGCAGCCATCGGCTACAACTCGGGTGTGTAACAAGCACTTCTGCGAGGGAGATTTCTGCTACGGCGTTGGGGCTGCGATGTTCGGTGAGTAGCAGAAAGCGCGCATTGAGAAGCTCGCCTCGCGCATGCTGCCTGGTTAATGTAACGTAGCCTTGGTCTATCAACTTGTTAATGCTAGATAGTATCAAGTTCACTGGAATGGAAGGGGAACGGTAAGAAGCACATTAAAAAAAGGCATGGCATATGCTCATGTTTGTGTTAGCAACAAACAATGAATGTACTGAATTCCTCGTTGCGAAGACCGACAAACACAAAGTGTGACACAACTTGAGAAATACAGTGGAATCTCGATGATACGATCACGGCTAATACGAATTTCCGGATGATACAAATTTTTCTGTGGTCCCGGCCGAGCCCCATTACTTTGCAACGTGCTAGAGAACGGTTGTTACGAATCGATTTTCAACCCGCGCCGGTTGATACGAATAAACGCCGCCCCACCGACGGCCGCGAAAGAGAACAGCGCGCAGTCACGCGCTTTCTCCTTTTCTCTTTTGGTGCGGAGGCGCGGACGCGGCGTAGGACAGCATGGAGGCCGCGACTGGGCGCGAAGAGTTTGACGCGGTGGCGCTTTTCTTGCTTTTGAGCTTTTCCCCACGCCTGCATGGGGAAGTGCGGTCTATCGCTTCAACGGAAACTGAGCGGCGTAAGCATAGCGCATACAAAGTCAGAGCAGTGTGGAGATCGCTTTCAAGATACGGTGCGCGCGACAACCCCGACAGCCGGCACAGGCGCAAAGTACAAGAAAGCATTTGTTGGCAGAGTAGAAGCCCCCCCCCCCCTCCGCCCCCCTCCTTCTCTCCCTCCTGCGCTGCCTTTCCGCTTTGCTCCTTTCGCGTGGGAGATTGCGTCGCCAGTTACCCTTGCGCCCGGTTGCAAGATACGCATTTGGTGCCCCACAGCGCAGTGTCGCCCCTTCCCCTCCGGCCTTTCGTGCGACGGAAGCAGGGCCGGACTCGACTGTCGCGCCCGGCCGTGAAGTCGCGTTTGCTCTCCGCTGTGCGTTCGCTCTCCGTGCGTGAAGGCGCGCGTCCCCCGCGCGAAAGGCGCGCTTTCACTCGCACATACGGCGCGCGGCGACGATTTTATCGTCCTTGGACTCGTGCTCCAAGTCTCATGCTCCTCCTCCGGATCGCCCTCGTTGATCTCCTCTCCCGTCGGTGGGCGCACCTCGTTGAGAAGCGTGCTCGCTACCGCCCTTGTCGGCGAGATTTTCCAGCGGAAGCCGCATTATAACCGGTATTTCGTCTCACGCGGCTGCACTGTAAGCGGTATGCGTATACATGGAGTTCTATGGGAGGGTAAACGGGAGTCGGAAAAGGCCGCGTTGTAGCCAGTTCTGCATTATAAACAGTTACATTGTAAGTAATCTATACTGTAAATGCTTTTTACGAGCGTGTGCCTGAGTGAGTTCACCTCCGACTCTTTAATTTAACGAGTTTTAATTGTTTCGATGATACGAATTTCGGCTAATACGAATATTTTTCGTGACCCCGTGAGATTCGTATCATCGAGATTCCACTGTAACGATATTGAAACATCAAAGAATTTAAAAGGAAAAAAAAAATGATTGAATCGTCGCAATGGCACATCACGAGTCGTCGTATAGCGTCGAAGTCCCTATAGTTATACCGAAATTATTGTTGAACAGCTCTGATAGCGTCCACGCAACAATGGTTGCTTGTGTACCATCAAATGTTCACACGCTGAGGCCTAAAGCTCACGGCAAGGTGCGAAAACGCGCTTGCAGCGAAAGCGAAACATTGTGCGCGCACATGCATGCAGACGCGCAGTAGGTCGCTGCGAACCCGTGCGATCGCTGCATGGAGGCTTCCTTCTATTATGCTCCATTTGGTTATACAGGCAGCCCACTATAAGAAGAAATTTCACATAGTCTGCTCTCAGCGAATGCCTACCATTCGCGTAACAAGCTGGTTCGGGGGACTCCATCGCGTCGACCACGCGCAGTGGGCGTTCGCTGTATGTATTCGGTAGAGGGATACCGCCTGTAAACTATTCTGCGCTTTCTGTTTGCCCAAGATTATTATTTTGACAGTAACAAACTTCCCTCGTTTCGAGAGTACTTACAGAAATGGCCAGGAGGGCTTCCGCGTGGTGTTTTTATTTAGAGCCCACAGCCAAACCTATGAGGAGCCCGCTGCATTACCCCTCATACTACGCAAGCGAGGTGCTTCCGACAGATGGCGACTGTAAATCCTCGCCCCCTATACCTTTAGCACAGTCTTCCTGTGCTTGCCATGTACTATACTGTGAACCGAAATAAAGTTTTCTTGTTTCCAGTTGTCAAAATGGAGAAAGCGTCATCATATTTTGTCCTTAATCTAGCCAACACACTAACTTTGCAAAATTTGTGCAAACACATTTTAATACTGCTAGGGGTGCAAAATTACCTCTCCGGGCATGACTTTATTAGTGCCTTTGCAAAGAATGTGATAAATAGATGGAAGCATACAGCAGGATGGTGGCAGTGCACCATTTGGTTTCTGTGAATAGAAATACTAACAGTGTAACTGTCGGTTTTCACTGGAAGCTTTGATGCACAACAGCTACCCCGTTGACATAGAACTTGAAGACACTGTGGTGGAATTTCTTTGTGAGCACCGTGCACGAGTTCGATTGATAACAGCAGATTCAACTCATTGCAAAGGCAATGGAATTTGCTCACTAGTGTCTCGCTTCTCGAAGTGGAAAGGCTTGACCTTTTGCAGCACCAAAGGTGGATGAGGTTTTAGCACATTGTAACAGGAGTGCTGCGGAAGAATAACTATCCGCTGGAATTCATTGGCGGTACGGAAGAAGTCTCATCGGCCACTGCAGTCTGCAAACCCTGGGCAAAAACCTGAAGCTGCTATCGACAGGAGAGGATCAAAACGAGTGTATGGCCAGCAATCACTTGAAGACACCTACAGGTCGGCTGAAGTGATGGCTGGTGTGCACCTCAGATGCCCGGTACATGCTGCTCATTGCCTGATGACAGTGTGCTGTGGGATGTCTTGACTCAAAGCTGTCCCAGAACAAGAATACTGACAGTTGCCGTGCAGTTCTCAGCCTCTCTCAATGAACGAGCATATTGATAAAACACAAAGTATGTTTTGTAGTTAACTGCATTATAGAATTTTGTTTGAATTTTATTCACCTCAAACACAGCAGTCGACTTACATTCAGCATTGATCTGTATCCACGTTTTTACATTACTATACTGATTTAGGCATAACTAAGAGACTCACTGGGTTTAACGTTATCGTAAAGCCACGCAAGGCCTGCAACACCAGGCAAGAGGGCTCTGGATTAAGCTCTACAACCTAAGGTGCTTCAATGTGCTGAGCAGAGCAGTATTTTTGCATTCTGCCCCAATCAGAATGCAGACAAAAATCACGGACCAGCTGAAATGTCCTCGGCAGCAGAATGTCATAGACACTTGAGCAGGTCATACCAAGCTATGCAGACTTGGCATATCTACCACAAACTCACACAAGCAAGCAAATGTAAGAGAAGTGCCAGTCACTACCCACCTGAGGTGGAGCTTGACTGATCCACAGTCTCTGTAGTCTGCACGCTCGTCGACTTGCTGGCTGCTTTGAAGGAGCACCCAACAGACTTGTCAGCCAGAGGCAAGAAGCTGCACTGCGTGCCAACCTCCTTTTGACCGATCACCGTGGAAAGTATCACTGCCATTTTGGCAACGATACTTTCAGCAAGGCTCGTCGCACTTGTGAGGCCTGCAGATCAGAAAATCAGTACCGGGATAGGTAGGGGTTACAGAACACACATTTTTGGAAAAAGCAGAAACAAATACAGAGTTCAGAACATTTGCGCACTGATCAAGTAGGATTAGTTGATTGCTTGAGTCTTTAAGGGTGATAGCTGAATTATCTGTTTTGTTGACTACGTTCCAAAATTGCCTAGGGTTACTAATTAAAAGAGATGGTAATGTAGTATTGAAAAATGAATCCTTGGCGTGCTTAAGAGCTTTTTTGTATTCGGTAGCCACAGCCTCCTAAGCCGCCTAACGTTCTTGACTACCGGTTAGTTTTGCAGAGCGAAAAACGTTTTTTCTTATTACACAGCCTCTTTAACGACTGACTGAACCATGGTGATTGCCAGTTTGACGAGATGACTATACGTGGAACGTATTTCTCGATGAGCGATGAAACTTTTTCTTTGAATAAATTCCAGTTAGTAGCGACGGAGCAATCATGAAAGTTGGGCAAGTAATCATCTAAAAAACCAAAAAGCTCATGGTTAACCCTTTGCGGTCCGAAACTTTTACCCACTTTCCGGCTGTCCCGGTCCGAAACTATTTTGCCAGTTTATAGTGCCACGATGAAAACCACAAACTGTGGACGAAAAACTCATAGGATATTTATTTTTTTCTTTTGCATTGTGTAGGCAACTCCTCTACCGATATTTGAGCAGCGTGTGATACCGCTTGAAGCATTTTTCTGCGGTGCAGGCCAGGGTTGTTACTGCAGGTTTTGCCGAAAAACACAGTTTACCTCCTGCCTCCGTTTGTTTTTCGATCGCTACAAACAGCACAGTCTTTGGTATTTCGGCCTGGGAGCTTGTAGATGAAATGGCTCCTCCCATCTAGCCTTTCCTCGCACTCCTTCTGCGCAGATGGGCCCCGATTTTTGGCTCTAGCCCTCAGGTCACCCACCAGCTGTTGGAAGAGGTTGCGGCGGTACTGCAGGTGTCGCTGTTCTTTCTCAGCATGATTCTGCAGCTGTGTGCGCCTCAAAATAAAGCTATTGACAACGGAAACCTCTAGAAGCTTTCACTAAATGTGCCACCGTAAAACGCACGCGATGAAAAAGTGGTCATGCTTCTCAGCGAACCACGCGAACGTGCTGTTTCGCGCGCAAGTGAGAACGCTCTGGTATCCAGAAGCCGTGCTGAACATTGTGCTGCACCCTAGTGCAAAGAGAAGTAAACTTCAACGAACAAAGTTTATTTATCGCTAAAGAGACGGCGCATAGTGTATACACAGAATGCGCGTGAATGGCAGTGAGAAAAACCACGAAATTTAACCCCCGAACCCCCTTGTCGGGCGGTGCCCGACAGCGGACCGCTACGGCCGTGTTGCGTTGTCGGGCCCTGCCCGACACCGGACCGCAAAGGGTTAATAGCATCATAATCAGCGTGTTTATAGTGACGGATATATTTTTTGTGGTTACTCTGGTGAAGCACGGTGCAGCTCAAAAAAAAAATGAAGCAGTAAGTGATCGCTTAGCCCCAGTAGGTACGATATGGGATGGCAAAGAACAGGCGTAGTGGTGAGCACTAAATCCAGGATGTTAGAAGTAGTAGTCGCAATTCGAGTGGCCTGCATTACAAGCTGGGACAAGTTGAAATCACTGCACAAATTCAGAAACCTGTAGCCTTCACTGGAAAAAGGATAACAATAGAGACGCACATTAGACCATACTATATTAGGGAAATTAAAGTCACCTAGAAAAAGGAACGGCCTATTCGGATACGACAATGTAATCATATGGATGACATCATGAAGGCAGTCAGCAAAGGTTGGTGAACAGGACGGCGGACGATAACAAACGCCCAATAGCAATTTCTTAGAGCACAGTTGTAGTTCAACCAAAACAAGTTCTAAAGCGTTAGCAAGATGGATAGGAAAAGACAAAACAGCATCAGAGACGGCTATAAAAAAGCACGCCTCTGCCACACCGAGCACCCCTATCACACCGATAAATGTTGTAATGTTTTTTACAATCAAACAATTCGCTGCTATCAATCTTCGCAGATAACCAGGTTTCAGTAAGACAGATTATGTCAGCATCAGAAGCATCGATAGTAGAGCAAAGATGGTCACGTTTTGGAAGAATGCTTCGGATATTTGTGAATAAAAGCGAAAGTTGGTTAATGACCGGTAACTTTGGTTCACTGCCCCACGCGCAGTGCTATTCAGTGGCGGGTGGCGTGGAGGCATTGTGCACGGAATCAGAAGAAAGGCTTGAAGGCGCTAGAAATTTCACAGACGCAATCATCAGAGGGATTGTAGGTGTAGCACTTTTTATTTATGTACAGCTTGTTGAAGCGAAGCTTGAAAGTTGGGGGGTTGGCTTTTGCCGAATTCGAACTGTTTCTTCCTAGCAAGACGAGTAGCGGGTGAATAGTCATCACTAACGATAATACTTTCTTCCTTCAGCTTATAGTTTTTGAGGAGTATTTGCTGTTTGAGTTTGAAAGAAGAGAATTTGGCAATCATTGTCCTGCACTTATTCGAAGTGTACCTGCCGAACCTGTGTGCTCTCTCGATCAGTATTTCAATATTTCTGTTCTTGTTTGCCCTCTTGATACACGCCACTCTCTTCCCGTCTCTTCAAGTTACAGCTAACCTTTTTCGTTCCATCGCTCATGGCACAGTTCTCAACTTGTTCCCAAGCTTCTTTGCAAACCTCCATGTTACTGCCCCATATGTTAGTACCCGTAGAATGCAATTACTGAACAGTTTTCTTTTCGATGATAACAATAAGCTCCCGGTCACGATTTGATATTGCCTGCAATAGGCGCACTTTCATCGTTTGGTGTTTCTTTGTTAGGTTCTTTCTTGCTTGGGAGAGCTTACATACTTCTTGCCTTTGTGCCTTACCTCCCACTTCAATTTCTGCGTTTTATATCAGCCTAGTTGTGGTTTCAGTCATTACCTTTAATCTTATCTTCACATTTCTTTTCTAAAGCTGCATATATGTTCGAGAGCACCAGCCTGAATTCATCTACTTTTACCCTGACTGTGTCTAGGTTGGCCTGTTTCCTCTTAACTAATTTGGTCTTTCTCTCTTGAAATTGAGAACAATCGTAGACCTCACTAACCTAAGATCACTGCCATTTACCCTATCCAGCACTTCTACATTCTGCACTATGTTAGGATGAGCACAGAGTATTGACCCTTTTCACAGAGCAGTTTGTTCCAGAGAAACGAGATAGCATTTTCGGCGGCGCGCTGTACGTCGCCTCAGCGACCGCGCACGAATATGAAACCATTATCGCTTCCACCTTGCTCCGGGGCGATCAGCTGTCGGAAATGCAACTGCATTTTCGCTGATGCACTGTGCTCCAATCATGCTGGATTAAATCATATGAATTGAAGGCATGTGCGTTGGCTGAAGGCGTGCACTTGGCTGCAAAAATAGTGACTGGCATATTAAGGAATGCAATGAATGTGTGTGGCCACGTTCACGAACCGCTGCTACTGGTTGCATCTAGCAATGACTCTTTGAGAGATTAGAAACCACACAGACATCCGTTTTTACTCGCGCAATGAACCAAAACAGCCCGCAAGACAAAACCAAAGCACACCGCTGCACAACTGGGAACGTGCGATCGCCCGGTGAAACGCGAGTGTAAAGAAGCTGTGGAATTAAAGCCAAGAGACTACAGAGATTAAAAAAGTAAAAAAAAAAATATATATTCCTTGTATCCACACGCAGTGGCAGCACTTGTTGGGTGACAAAGAGTTGAAAAATTTGCACATTTTGCAAAGATACAGACGGCGCCATAAATATACGGCATTGGCCATTTGGGACTTGTTTGCGGTGCTGGATATTTATGCCTTTGACCCTCAAAGGGTTAACAAAATTTGAATATCGGCTAGTCCTATTTGCTCCCTAGTCATCAACGCTGTCTTTGGGCACGTTAACGTTACACGTATCAGTTTTCACTCCATCGCTCCTTGTGTGGTCAACAACTTCTCAAGCCTCCTTGTTAACCTCTGTGATATTATCCCATATATTAATTGGTACAGCAGAATGATTGTACAATTTTATTTTATAGAAGAGCAGCACATTGGCAATCATGATTTCATAAATCCTGTAGTATGCATTCCAACCTCTAATTGTTTTTTTGTACACTTCCTTCACATGACTTCTGATTAATTCGCATAAGTGAATGTATCCCTACCCCTGCCAATCTCATTGTCTTGCCAGGCAACTGAACATTCACTCAATTATATATTAGCATCTCGTTAATTCGAACTCCAATGGGACCAGGAATTTATTCAAATCAAATGGAGTTCGAATTAAGGAGAGCCCCTTCATATTATGGCGCCCGATCAATTGTGTGGTACAGCACGCAAGACTGAAATCGTCATTGGGCTTGCATTGAAAAAGTCTTATCTTTTCTCCATCAGTGCAAACATGGCCGGAAGAAGCCTAGGTTCTGCATAAAGTCCAAGTGCAATGAGATCGCGCCTCATTTACTGTGGGTGCGAGAGAAAACGTGCTAGGGTGAGCCGAGAAGTATGGTAGCTTGACACGTGCCATACTACCACATACCCAATGCGCTAACAGGGAGGCGGCAGATGAACGTGATCAAGCACATGCTGGGGGCTCCTTCCTGCTCCTTTTAAGCGGGATGGGAAAGGAGGGTGCGCGCTGCTTTGCTTGCTCCTGTTCAGTGTCGGCTTCCCGCATGTCTTTCCTATCATTTTTATGGCCCGCAACATTACAGTAGCTAGCGATGAATCAAACTTTTGGACAAACACAAGCCGTCGGCTTGTGCTTGTCCTAGCCTATGCTGTCTTGATATCAGCCGGAGTCATTATGTCAGAATCCCTGCTTACAATAGGTGATGGAAGAGTTCAAACATTTAACTGTAATAAAAAAAGACATAGCTTAATAAACGATTAAAAAAACACCATGTTATGAACATAGAATGAGAAATGGGTTGCTGGAACAAGAGCAGGGAGACAAAACTACAGTAGAACCCCGCTGTTACGTTTTTCACGGGACCGTAAAAAAAAAACGTAAGAGCCGGGAAACGCAAGAGCCAGGAAACAGGAAAAATTGAGAAATGGGAGTAGTGTTGAACTGCACACAATATTATTTTAATTCTTACGTGCGACAAAAAGTAGTTTCGCCCCACAGCCGAAGTATCGATTGCGATGAGCTATACAATGTAAGAATAGTAGTTTTATCGTCTGCATAAACTTGTAAACATTCGGTTATTAACTAATTAACAAACATAGTGTCAGCGCCCACAGGCAAACATGAACACATCACACTCGATGAGTGCGAACACGCGCAGTTAAACGCCGCTGCAGAAGCGAGCAAAGTGACCTTCGTGCTGTTGTCTATCGCTTCAACCCAAACTGAGCGCCGAGAACACGCAGCACACACAAAGCCACGAGCCGCCGACGCACCTACACTGCGTAGAATGTGCCCCCACGCAGATCGCTTTCATGATAAGGCCCGCGGGAGCGCGCGCGCGCGCTGCCGCGCAGTATGATGCCAGAGCACAACACTGACCGCTACCCCCCCTCGCTCCCTCGCTGGTGCCTCGAGCGCAACGGAAGAAGGCGCGCTTCCTCCCTGCTTTTCTCTCGCGCGCGAGACGCGGTCGTCGGCTCCCCTCGCACGCTTTCACTAGCACATTCAGCATACGGCCGCGCGGCTTCCCTCGCACGCTTTCACTCGCACATACAGCATACGTCGCGCTTCCCTCGCACGCTTTCACTCGCACATACAGCGAGCACATACAGCATACGGCGCGCGGCGACGTATGCTGTATGTGCGAGTGAAAGCGTGCGAGAGGAGCCGACGACTGCGTCTCGCGCGCGAAAGAAAGCATACGGCGCGCGGCGACGGCGTTATCGCCTTTGAACTTTATACGGAACATCTATGAGCCAAAACCAATTTTAGGGCCGCAACGCGTCATAGACATCATCTTTAGATAGCAAAAGCGGATATCAAAGGCCATACTTTTGCTGGCGGAAACCGAGATTACGTAATAAATGTCGCCCCCAACACTTTGGGCGGCCAATGCCATCGTCAAGCAACCAAGCCAAGCGACATGAAAAGTCAAAATGCCCGCTCGGGCCGGCACGGTGTGGCAGTTCGCAACGTATGATGCGGGAACGGTCCCACAGTTGCGACGTAACAGCGGGGTTACCAATGCATTGGGTTCTATGGGAGCTGTGCCGGGACCGGCCGAAAACGACGTAACAGCCGGGAAAACGCAGCACCCGGGAACGTAACAGCAGGGTTCTACTGTATATCAAAGATGCATTCTGACCTCTGAAAGTTTCCACCTTCTTAGCAAACAAGAACACAAGCCCTAAGCTTTTGCTGGCCCCTTCTTGAGCAAATTGTGTGAAAGAAATTGTGCAGAAATCATACACGATTTAGCGTGCAGAAATCTGCACGCTGCTGAGATAATTGTTGGTGCGTGGTATGTTCGAATTAACCGTCGCTTATGCTCTCAGCGATCGATTTACCGGGCGTTTTTGCCCATTTGAATACATATAACTGTGACAGGACCACAGCGTCAGTTCGAATAAACTGTAAGTCCGAATTAAGCGTGTTCGAATTAACAAAGTTTGCACTGTATGCTAGTTTGACTGTACGCTTGACAAAGAACCCCATATCTGAATTCCACTTAGTGCCAGTAAACATTATGTAAACCATTTGCAAATCTCATGCTTTAACTGCAAGCGCCCGAATTGCCGAGAAGAGGCTGGGCCTTGGTCAAGTGTTGCAAAATACCTTTAGCACAGTCATCCTGTATTTGCCATGTACACTGTGAACCCCCTAAAAAAAAGTTTTCTTGTTTGCAGTTGTTTAACGGAGAAAGCGTCATCACTTTTTATCCTTACTGTGGCCAACACGCCAACACTGCAAACTCTGTGCAAACACATGTTAATACTGCTAGGGATGCAAAAAGAACACCTTCGGGCTTGACTTTATTACAGCCTTTGCAAACAATGTGATAAAATAGGTGGAAGCGTGTAGCAGGATTGTCGCAGTGCACCGTTTGGTTTCTGTGAATAGAAATACTAACAGTGTAACTGTCGATTTTCACGGGAAGCTTTCTTGTGCAACGACTACCCTGTTGACAGTGACCTTGAAGACACCATGGTGGAATTTCTCTGCGAACGCCGTGCACGAGTTCTACTGATAACAGCAGATTCAACACATTGCAAAGGCAATGGAATTTGCTCACTAGTGTCTCACTTTTCGAAGTGGAAAGGCTCGACCTTTCGCATTAGCAAAAGGTTTTCGCACATTGTAACAGGAGCGCTGCAGAACAACAACTATACGCTTGGATAAATTGGCAGTACAGAAGAGGCCCTGTCAGCCACTGTGGTCTGCAAACACTGGGCAAAAAAACTCGATGCTGCTATCGACATGAGAGGATCAAAACGAATGTATGGCCAGCAATCACTTGAAGACACCTACAGGTCGGCTGAAGTGATAGCTTGTGTGCACCTCAGGTGCTCGGTACATGCTGCTCATGACCTGATGACAGTGTTGCGCGTGCCTAGAGCTGCTTAGACATGTGCTGTGGGACGTCGTGACTCAAAGCGATCCCAGAACAAGAATCCTGACAGTTCCCGTGCAGTTCTCGCTTCTCTCAATGAATGAGATGGCTACGCGCTTCGTAGACGCGGCAGAGTACATACAAGGACACTGGTTCATGGCAGTAGTCGTTGACGTTAACTCCCGGCTTACGCATGCGTGTAATGTCAGCACGGAATACCCAGAAACAGCAGAAGAGGTTGCGATTGCGCTTACCGACCCCCTCGGCGAGGTAGTTCTTAGCGAGTCATAATCCGTCGTAACAATGCACGGGGGTGCATTTCCCTCAAGTTCTTCAGAGGCTAAGGAAAGCTGGTTGGCAGCACTTCGATAGCACCACGATCATGTGGTTCCCAGCGCATGTCGCCACCCCCACCGACGAGGGCCCCCCTAAGTTGAATGAGGTGGCACACTGCTCTGTGCGAGAACTGACCCGCCGCACAGAGTCAGAGACACAATCTTCGAGTTCGGACGTCCTGGTGCGAAGCACGCGAGAACGTTTAGTCAGATATAACGATATCGCCAAGCACTACCAGTTAGGCAGGAGAATATTGCTCCCACCTCACCCCAAACTAAGACGTCGCCAGGCAGTCGTCTGGCAACAGCTGCAGACACACACGTTCCCCAGTACAGTGCGATTGTGGCACATTTTCCCCGCGCAATACCCGAATGCTCTTTGCAAGTTATGTCAGGCAACTAGAGCAACACTCTCGCACATGTTGTGGGAGTGTCCTGTTGAAGCAGCGAAAATGGCAGCAGCTCCAGAGGCTCTTGCGTCGAAGTGCACCACCACTCTGCGCAGCTCCAACCTCAAGACACAAGAGTGGGCAATCCAGTGGGGCCGGGAGATGGCGATGAAGCAAGGCCTCTAAGTCCCCTCATGGGAGACCTGAGACTGGGTCGTTAAACTTCGCCGGATTTTAATAAAGTTGTTTCCAACCATCCATGAGCATATTGATAAAACACGAAGTATGTTTTGTAGTTAACTGCATTCAAGAATTCTGTTTGAATTTAATTCACCTCAAACACAGCGGTCGTCTTACATTCAGCATTGATCTATATCCACGTTTTATATTAATATACCAGTTTAGGCATAACTAAGAGACTCACTGGGTTTAACCTTATCATAAAGCCACGCAACGGCTACAACAGCACCAGGGCAAGAGGGCTCTGGATTAAGCTCTGACACCTAAGTTGCTTCAATGATCTGAGTAGAGCAGTGTTTTTGCATTTTGCCCCAATCAGAATGCAAACAAGAATCACAAACCAGCTAAAATGTCCTCGGCAGCAGAATTTCATACACAGTTAAGCAGGTCGTACCAAGCTAGGCAGACCCCCCTTGGCTATTTACCACAAACTCACACAAGCAAGCAAATATAAGATAAATGCCGGTCACTGCCCACCTGAGGTGGAGCTTGACTGATCCACAGTCTCGGTAGTCTGCACGCTCGTCGACTTGCTGGCTGCTTTGAAGGAGCACCCAACAGACTTGGCAGCCAGAGGCAAGCTGTACTGCGTGCCAACCTCCTTCTGACCGATCACCTTGGAAAGGGCGTGGCATGCCATTTTGGCAGTGATACTTTCAGCTAGGCTCATCCCATTTGTGAGGCCTGCAGAAAATAATTGCAGCAATTGCAGTCCTGTTACAGCATCGAGAACAAGAGGTAAATCCGACAATAGAATAAATGCCTGGGCATCTTACATTGCATAGCCGTAGAACACAACATAACCCTTTCGGTTCAGTATTCCTAAGGGGCTACAAGGGACAATGCACACTGAATACTAGAAAGCAGGGCAACATTTTTTAGTGCAAGGTTTACGACAGCAGAACGTATCTCCAAGTTTTTTTTCAGCTCATACATTTTAAAACTATTGGTGGAGTCTAAACTAATGCAAAGTGATTGCAAGATCGTAAGGTCATCGCCATTAGCATATGTAATGTCCGCTGGAGGATCCCAGTCACCCCATATCTTGTACCAGTTGATACCATCCTATGCTTGCAAATTTTCTATTTCATCACACTACCTGGATATCTGCTGTCCACGATTGCATGTCAGGTGAATTGGCACCCATTCAGTAGCCCCAATAGACCGTCAGTTACCTGCCCTACACATTATATGAATTGCCAAAGTGCATTTTGAACGCAATAGCATTCTTTAAGAACTTCACCCAGTTAGCAGTAGGTCTGTATGTATGTATGCATGCATGTCCGCACCTAACCTCTTTTCCACCAACCTGCGTCACTGAGTGGTCAAAATGGGCTGCATCTGGCTGCTGTGCTGAGAGAACTGGGTTGAAAACCAACATCGGCCCAACTTGGGTGACTGAGCATGTGGCATTGGGCATGTGCTGCTCTTCAATGACCCTGGGGCCTCTCCCAATGATCTCCAATTACCCCTGTCTTGCGTTATCTTATTTCAAGTTGTGCCTGCAAATTTCTTGATTTCATCATCCCACCTAACTTTCTGCCGTCCTCGACTGTGCTTTCCTTAGCACCCATTCTGCAACTTGACAGACCACCGATTATCTGCCCTATGCATTACATGGCCTGCCGAGCTCCATTTTTTCCTCTTAATGTCAACTAGAATGTCGGCTACCTTTGTTTGCTCTTTTGATCTATGCCACTCTCTTCCTGTCTCTTCCAAGTTACATTGAATCTTCTTCCAAGTTACTGCCCCCCTATGTTAGTACCCGCAAAATGCAATTATTCTACACTTTTCTTTTCAATGATAGCAATAAGCTAACGGTCACGATTTGATAATGCCTGCAGTATGCACACTTTCATGGCTTGTTTCTTTATTAGTTTCTTTGTTGCTTAGGAGAGCTTACGTAGTTTTTGCCTTTGTGCCTTACTTCCCACTTCAATTTCTGCTTTTGAAATCAGCCTAGTTATGGTATCAGTCATTACCTTGAATCTTCACATTTCTGTTCTAAAGCTGCATATTTGTTTGAGAGCACCAGCCTGAATTCATCTACTTTTACCCTGACTGTGTCTTGGTTGGCTTGTTTGAAACTCTTAACTAATTTGGTCATTCTGCCTTGAAATTGAGGACAATCGTAGACCTCACTAACCTAAGATCATTGCCATTTACCCTACCTAACGCTTCTACATTCTGCACTATGCTAGGTTGAGCACGGAGTATTGACCCTTTTCGCGGAGCAGTATGTTCTAGAGAACAAGATAGCCCTCCCGGGGGTGCGCCGTACATCGCCTCAGTGACCACGCACGAATACGAAACCATTACCACTTCTACCTTGCTTCTGTGCAATCAGATGTGGGAAATGCAACTGAGTTTTCGCTAACACACTCAGCTCAAATCATGCTGGATTGAATCATGTGGATTGAAGGCATGTGCAGTCGCTGGCAGCAAAAATAGTCACTGGCACATTAAGGAATGTAATGAATGTGTGTGGTCCCGTTCGCGGACCATTGCTACAACTGGCCGTACGTGTTACCAGCACTTTGAGACGTACAGCTTTCTTTGAGGATACAGAAACTTGCTCATCCGCCAGCATTGTGTCGCTAACCTTTAAAAACACCCGTGTGCTTAGATTTAGGTGCACGTTAAAGAACCCTAGGTGGTCCAAATTTCCGGAGTCCCGCACTACGGCGTGCCTCATAATCAAATCGTGGTTTTGGCACGTAAAACCCACAATCTAACCTTTAAAAAAAAGGGGCTTTAGCACCGGTAGTCAGCAAGAGTGAGTACCACTCGTTAAACAATGATAAAGGGAGTAGCACCACTTCCTGTCCTAGTAGCTTTTGCGCACAGTATCTAACAGATTTACCCCAACTGGCACGGAAACTTTCCCCCACTATTTCGCCAAAGTGTCAAGAATAAGTGAATGCGTGCACATTTGAATATATGTGCACTATATACACACAATAAATGAGGGTACTACACCAATAGTGCACGAATGGTCGAAGCTAAATGCTTCGCGACGGTCCACAAGAGTATGCGAGTTACTAGTGATAATACATCTTTGCTACAAGGCATTACAATGTACTGGGAGCGGCCCAGACATCACTTTTTTTCCGTGCTCACGTTGGTTTCAACGGGAATTCAGGGCGCAGGCTCCTTTCCCAAGCGCATGGCCCCTGAAGAAAGCCGAACGCCAGGCCGGGGCACGCTTGTACCCATTTGAACCAGTGGGTGCCCGGCGGCGGTGGGAATCGAACCCATAGCCTCCCGCAGCCGAGGCGGGCGCTCTATTTCAAGCCTATTGCATAGCAAGAACAAATCTAACGAAACTGAGCACACTCGCGAGCAATAGGCAGAAAAAAATCAAATAGTGACCGAACCGAAAAACTTTACTGAGTCAGAAACGTGACAAGCCACTGCTTCAAATTATATGCCAAATAAAGAGCAAAGGGCAAAACACACTAATCCTGATTCCATTCATGAGCGTAAGGTTTTGATAGCTGGGAATACATTTTTAGCTTTGCTTTGAAAGCAAGCACCATATACGCTGCTCGTGCAGTTTGAACGAAGCTTAATCACCTCGAAAGTGTTTTGCACGCTCTCTCAAGCTGTTCACCAAAAACAGAACTATTTAAATGCATGTCAATACTGTAGAATTAATCAGCGTTGCCCGCTATGTCCTTATCAATTCGAAATTCTACCCTATATTTTCTCTTATGTAGAAGACCTTTGATTAGCACCCGCTGCTGCTTTGCGGGTCTGACCACCGCCTTAGTCAGGTGCTCCGCAGCCGCATTGGGCACCTGCTGCTCTTCATTGAACCACTCTAACGCCAACCTGGGTCACGGGGCATGTGCCACTTTACATATTATTCATCATACAAAACCTATAATCAACAATTCTGCGCCAATCATAAGACTGCCAATGACATTAAAGTCGCCAATCATCTCTAAAGAATGGATGCACCACCAATTTTCTTCCTCTTAACCCTTTGCGGGTCTATTTTCTTTGCCAAATGTGAACCCCTAAGGTCAAAAAAGTCTATTGCAGACTTATCATCATTTATTAACCTTTAAGGACCCTTAACACGGCATTACATAAAGGGGGGGGGGGGGGGGGGTGTATTGAAATGACATATAATGGAGCGAATTTAACAAAGAACCAACTACGTTACAAGTACAGAGCGCACAAAAAAAAATAATTTCTCATTTTGTTCACGTATAATGAAGTACGGTAATGAGCAGTGGAAAACAGAAGGCAAAAAAAGATGAAACACAAGGATGGGATGGAGCAAGTAATTAGGAATAAGCTAACAAATGAAGAGATACCTTAAAATAAGAGATTGACACCCAATCGGACATTGAAATACAAGTCAAAGTGTGCAAAGCAAAATGGAAATCAATATCTTCTATTGGACAACGCCTGTAACATAAATGGTGCGAGAAAACAAAGAATGCGTAGTTCAAGTTATTTAACAAAGAGTGTAGTTAAGGACTGCCTGAATTTTTCTGGATTTCTCTCAAGAGCAACTGCTTCGGGAAGGCAATTCCAGTCTTCAATGGCTGCGGGAAGAAACGATTTGTTAAATGCATCTTCAGACTAACCTATTTTGCAAAACAAAGTTCATGCAACTTTTATAGAGTGACGACAAAGTGACAAAAAATATTTTCCATGGTAAACATGCATGGTTTATTCATAAATACTGATGGGCTTGCATGAACACTTTATAAGAATAAAAAAAAATGTCACAGTTTCGCCCTAAGGGCGAAGCGATGAATGCGATAGCAACACAGCAATGTCATACGAAGTAAGGTGAGCGGCTTTGGTAGCAATATGAATTGTAGTAAACATGAGCTGATTAAGTAAGCAGGTGTGCTGCGGCGCAAATAGACCGACATGAAGAGAGACTCGATGCACCACGAGAAGGCGAGTGTGAAACGGTGGTGTTGATGAGAAGCGCTTCCCGTGGGCAGCGCGTGCGAAGGGACACACCTGTAGCGCTGCACTGCCGACCCGGGCAGCATTGCATGTGTAGCGTGCGTTGGAAAATGTGGCCCGACTATTACTAACTGATTAAACAAGCGTGGTGTGAGCGCACACAAACAAACATGAACAGATCACACTGAATGACTGCAGACAACGACTGTCAAAACGCTGGCAGCAAGCACGTATATACGCCGCAGCAGCGGGCAAAGGTACGTGCGGTCTATCGCTTCAACAGAAACTGAGCGGCGAATGCACAGTGCATAAAGGTCAGAGCCGTGTGGAGATAAGAGACGGTGCGGCGAGCGACGAGCGCGGTTGTTGGCAGAGTAGAAGTGCGCCCCCCCCTCCCCCCGGCGGTGGCTTCCCGCTTCCTTGCTTGCGCGTAGGAGAGATAAGCGACGGTGCGGTCGAGCGACGAGCGCGGTTATTGGCAGAGTAGAAGTGCCCCCCCCCCCCGCTCCCTCCGGCGCTGGCTTCCCGCTTCGTTGCTTGCGCGTGGGAGATTGAGTGCGTTCGCTCTCCGTGATAGCGCGCGTCCCTGCAAGCTTCCGCTCAAGCATACGGCGCACGGTGAAGATTTTATCTATACGGAACCTCACGGCGACGCCGACGGCAGAAATCCGGTTGAAGTGTCCATATAATTGCTATCGCAATAAAATATACACTGAAATAGATATATTCCGATTCGGCATTTGGGCAGTAGTCAGCACCAAAGGAATCACTGCTAGACTCACTTGCAGCAGAGCAAGCACAGGGTTCGTACAGGTTTCCAAGGCAAAAATTCAAGGATCATTCCAGGACTTTAGAGGACCTGTCACAGGTTTTTCAAGGCCTCAAAGCAAGATCCAAAGTAGGATTTCCTTACTCTAAAATTTCCAAAAATAACTAGTTTTATTGCACTTACAATAAATAAATGTATATCACAATTATAATAAAAATGTCTAGCCTTGATAACTTCTCAAGATCATAACACAAAATGAACGCCTACAACAGTGGCTGAGATTTGTCCAGTATAGGCTGGGTAAAGTTCACCAAAAATATTCAAAACATTCAGCATAGGGCTATTGCACTAAATAAAAAGAAATAAATGTATATCCGAATGATGGTAATGTCTAGCCTTGATCACTTTGCAAGTTCACAACAACACAAAAAAAGTTCACAAAACACAATGAATGCTCCCAACAGCTACTCTGACTTCTGAAGTATTAACTGGGCAAGTTTACTGAACATTTCCAAACCATTCAGTGTAGTCTTGCTACACATCCATTATATTATAACAAATAGATGTATATTGCAATTTTGTAAAACATGCCTTGATCATTTCTCAAGTCTGCAATATTAAAAGTTAACACAACGAACACTCACAACAGCTGCTCAGGCTTCTGCAGTATCAGCTTGGTTGGTTCATCAAATATTTCCAAAACATTCAGCATACCGTATTTTCCGGTGTATAAGACGCATTTTTTTTTCTGAATTTTTCGTCGGTGCGTCTTATAGAACGGTGCGACCTCTGTACGTTTTTTTTTTCCGGAAAAAGTGCCGTCAAAATCGGATCCGATGTTACGGCCACGCGAAGCGCGCTGGTTGATTTAATTGCTACGGGTTCTGTGCGCACTATCGAGGTGCCGGGTTCTCGTGATAAAGTCCCCAAGCGCCGTGCGAAAACGATGGAGAAGCAACGCAAACGGCGGTAGGCCGACCCCCCGAGTCAATCTACCCCTAAGTCGTCCCATCTGCAGATAAGATACAGCGCGTGCCGCTGCGCAAACTACGCAGTTGCTACGAGAGTATAGTCAGCTTCCCCGCCCCCCCCTCCCGGGCTGCCTTCCCACTTTCCTCCCTTGTGCGCGATTTGGCTCACCGTCGCACGCTTTCACTCGCACATACAGCATACGGCGGCGGGGACGTTGTTACCGCCCTTGGACTTTATACGGAACATCGCGGCAACCACGACGGCAGAAATGCGCCTAGAGTGGAAATATATGACACCTATATGCTTGCGTGTGACCCGCTTTCACGGAGCGAAACATCACTGTAACTTTTTTTAAATCACTTACCGAAAGAACAGGTGCGTCTTATACACCAGCGCGACTTATATACGTTGCTTTCTTTTTCCGAAAAAGTGCCGTTTTGAGGGGGGTGTGTCTTATACAAAGGTGCAAATTATAGACCGGAAAATACGGTAATGTTATTGCACTTATATTATCACAAATAATATAACAAACCTCCACCCAAAGGCACTGAGCATTAGTGGTAAAGTTGCTCCACAATAGCTCTTTTTAGCTTCACTAGCTTTACCTCGCGCGCAAGAGTGAAAGTGGGACAAGGCAGCCCCACGGGCGAGGAGTGAAACGAACGATAGGGTGAGGAAAGCAGCGTACACACTGCCAGCAGAGCCAGCACCGAAGCGCGGCACAAGTCTCTCGCTCCGCTCTGTTCACGGTTTGTCGCGGTGATGCCTTTTATTTTTCTCGTGCAGTTCTGCAAAACGGAACCATGTGTGCTCGCGCCGGTGTATTGTTTCTGAAATGGAGAGTTTGTAAGATCGGCGCCGATCTACCACAGAAAGGAGGTCGCAATGTCGATATCAGAGTGCATTGCTCACGAAATTCAAGGATTTTCAAGGAAGGAAAAAAATTCCAGGACTTTCAAGGCCCTTGAAAACGCACTTTTCAATTTCAAGGGTTTTCAAGGACCTGTACGCACCCTGCAAGCAGTGCGCACGCCCTAAGTGTAATCGAACCGTGTATATGAGCGCACGGAAGAAAACCAAACGAGTGAGAAACTTGCACTAATGCTCTGTCCCATTGCAAACGCGGGGCAATCGGTTGTCGCGAGTCTCCACGGCATAGCTTGTATGCAGTCAACCCAAAAAGTTTACGGGCCTCGGGATCTCAGAAAATGTCTACAGTCCTAGTGGCCGGCAATAATAGTAATACCGAACATCCCAATGTTGTTCACTTATACTGGTAGAAGCTCTAAATGTGCACACTAGGTTACGTTGTGAGGCTCCTCGGAAGTTGGGCGTTTTCCCGAGATCCCATGGTCCATAAACTTTTTGGGCTGACTGTACCAGTGCCTACCTGTGAGCAATAATTGAGCAAGAATCTAGCAGTGACTCTTTGAGAGATTAGAAACCATACAGACATCCATTTTTATTCGCGCAATCAACGGAAACAGCCCGCGAGACAAAACCAAAGCCCACCACTGCGCGAGTGGGAACGTGCGATCGGTCACTGAAACACGAGTGTAAAGAAGCTGTGGAATGAAAGCCAAGAAACTACAGAGATTAAAAAAAAGAATCTAAAAAAAAGAGATTTCTTGTACACACACACAGTGGCAGCACTTGCTAGGTGACAGAGTTGAAAAATTGACACGTTTTTAAAGATACAGACGCCACCGTAAATATACAGCATTGGCCATTTGGGACTTGCTTGCAGTGCTGGATATTTACGTCCTTGACCCTGAAGGGGTAACCTAAACTTGAATGTCGGCTACTCTCGTTTGCTCCTTAGCCATCAACGCTGTCTTTGTGCACCTTCACGTTTTGCCTTTCAGTTTTCACTCCCATCGCTCCTTGTGTGGTCTACAACTTTTCAAGCCTCCTTGTTAACCTCTGTGATATTATCCCATATATTAATTGGTACCTGTGGAAGAGAATGACTGTACAATTTTATTTCCAAGAACAGTACCACATTGACAATCATGAATTCTTAATTCCTGTAGTATGCATTCCAACCTCTAATTGTTTCCAACTTCCAATTCCAACTTCCTTCTCATGACCTCTGCCTAATTCGCCTAAGTGAATATACCCCTGCACCAACATTAGGGGCTTACTGCCAATCTTGAGTTCTCATTCTCTTGCCAGGCAACTGAACATTCACTCAATTATACATTAGAATTTGGTTATTTCGAACTCCAAGGGGACCAGAAATTTTTTGGAATAAAATGGAATTCGAACTAAGGAGAGCGAGCCCCTTTAGAATATGGCGCCCGATCAATTGTGTGGTACAGCACGCAAAACTGAAATCGTCACGGGGCTTGCATTGAAAAAGTATTATCTTTCCTCCATCAGCACAAACATGGCCGGAAGAAGCCTAGGTTCCGTATAAAGTCCAAGTGCGATAAGGTTGCGCCTCATTTGCTGTGGGTGCAAGGGAAACCGTGCGAGAGTGAGCCAAGAAGTATGGTGGCTTGACGTGCCATTCTCCCACATGCCCAATGTTGGAGAAGACGTGATCACGCACTAGAAGGGAGGCGGCAGGTGACATGCGGTCACAACGTGCTGGGGGCTCCTTCCTGCTCATTTTAAGGTGGATGGAAAAGGAGGGTGCGCGCTGCTTTGCTTGCTCCGGTTCAGTCTCGGCTTCCCTCATGTCTTTTCTATCATTTTCATGGCCCTCAACATTACAGTAGCTAGCGATGAATCAAACTTTTGGACAAACACAAGCCGTCGGCTTGTGCTTGTCCTAGCCTATGCTGTCTTGATATCAGCCGGAGTCATTATGTCAGAATCCCTGCTTACAATAGGTGATGGGAGACTTTAAACATTTAACTGCAATAAAAAAAGACATAGCTTAATAAACGATTAATAAAACACCATGTTATGAACATAGAATGAGAAATGGGTTGCTGGAACAAGAGCAGAGAGACAAAACTATATCAAAGATGCATTCTGACCTCTGAAGTTTCCACCTTCTTAGCAAACAAGAATACAAGCCCTAAGCTTTTGCTGGCCCCTTCTTGAGCAAATTGTGTGAAAGAAATAGTGCAGAAATCATAGACGATGAATGTCAGCATAAGCAAATAGGCAAAATGAACAAACCGGTGAACAAACAAAAGAACAAGCAAATGAAAGAACAAAAGAGAGCAAACGAATGTTTTCCTTCTTCTTCTTTCTGGGGTTTTACGTGCCAAAACCAGTTCTTACTATGAGGCACGCCGAAGTGGAGGGCTCCCGGATTAATTTTGACCACCTGGGGTACTTTAAAGTGCACTACAATGCAAGCACACAAGGGTTTTCCTTGCCTAATCCGGCCATTAACCTTCCCAGACCTCTAACTAACAACCAAAAAGACCGAAAGAGCCATAGAAAAAGCTATTCACTTGAAAAGCTTTCATTGCAGCCACATGTTCATGCCAGAAAGAAATCTACAGAGTACACCACACGGCTACACAAAGCCCAGAGCAAGTGGCGAAGCTGCAAGAATATACCACCATACCAACAATATACCAACATCACAATTCAGGCAAATAATGAGACATTTAAGCATACCTTCTGGCCTACAGAGCTATTTATGATGTGGTTGGGGCAGTTTTGGCCCTTGTTGCAGTCAACTGGCATTCCCCGTGTGCGAAGACTAACCTAAACCAAAACTTTCGCACACCATTCACACACATCGCTCATGGCAAAGCCATTGCGTCAGATGCTGAGGATGCAATCGGCAAGTGAGAG
The DNA here is from genome assembly GCF_013339745.2 of Dermacentor silvarum. Taxonomy (NCBI): domain Eukaryota; kingdom Metazoa; phylum Arthropoda; class Arachnida; order Ixodida; family Ixodidae; genus Dermacentor; species Dermacentor silvarum. Next base: position 27,095,598 of record NC_051158.1, on the reverse strand, counting down.
TTCCCCTGATGCAAAAGACGTTGGTGAACAACAGTGGTCCCATAGAAGAATGACTCACAGCTGAGAATGGTAGTCGCAGTTCGCAACACAATTCTTTTTCTACAATTTATTGTCTCAGGACAGCTAGAAACATGTTTTCTGGGTTATTTTTCGACTGCGTCTTTTGTGATGGCACCAGGCATCAAGTGCAATACAATACTATCAGTGTTTTGGCCTACACGCCTTTACATGCGAGGTTAGCACATTGCGAGACCTTCCAATAATTAAGTGGCAAACCTTAATAATTTAAGTATGTGAAGAAGCCTTGCCACCAGTCTAGCACGATAGTGATAGGGTATCATACATCACTCAAGCCACCATTAGTTAACTCGTCCTTTACTGGATCGTCCTTTACTGAATTTGGATACATACCAAATTCTGGACTGAGCCAACCAGCAGCAATCAGCACTTGCGGCTATTTGTTGTCAACGATGCAGAGTTAGGCTATATCTTCATGGGCACAACAAACATCAGCAGAAGCTGTAAAGACAGCAGCACAGCAAAGTAAAAAACATTAGACAAATGGCTGTACACACAGCCAGGGATATGGGCCTAGGGCACTTCACCACGTAACTGCCACATATTGAAACATATGCTCCACACACAATCAGGAAAGGAAGTTTTTAGCTGTAAGCATCCCGAGTGTATAGAGTTGGTCTAAGTAGTTCGCAACTGATATCCTAAAAACAGCACAGATAAAAATTAAGGCAGACACAGTGCCTTCGTCAACTGCTTTCTTAGTGTTTTTACAATGTCGATCACGGATGCAAAGTTACACACATAATATTTGAACAGCAAAAGGTACGGCCACGTGTATAATAGAGCAATGAGCTGATTCGTGCACTCATACATGTTTAACTTTGAAAGTGCTCGCAAGCAACAGAAGCAGGGAAGCGAGTTTACGTGCTCGCTCACCACGCAAATAGCATGACATAACTCTACAGGGGGGGGGGGGGGGGTCGTTTGCTGATGAAGTGCTGATTGGCTGGGGGCCCGTGAACCCTTCTGACACATACCCCAGTCCAGCCAATCAGATCTTCAGCACCAGACGAAATGGACATGTCCACTAGGTGGACAGAATACCCCCCAGCTCACACAGAAGAGCAGCTAAGAAGATTTAAGTGAACAAAATAGACTGTCCCTATCTGAGTGCGACAAATGGAAAGTGCTGACACCCCAGCTGGTGTGGTCAGCACAAGCAGTGAGGAAAGGAAAGAAATGCAGTCATGTGGGTGACCACTGCTGAGCACAATAGCACAACCATCTCATGACCTCCACATAAGAGACGCACGGGATAGTATTCAAAGATCCTTGACTGTTTCTCACACTTCCCGGCAACTGCACCTTATGTAACCGTAATGTTTACCGGAAAACGCTGGCGGTGAACGCTATGCACCAAGGCGTGCTTTCTGGTAGAAACGCGGCCTCTTTCGTGGGCCGGCCTTCTTTTATTGTTTGCACCTTTAATATTTCAGCATGACAAGATTTAGCATAAAAGGCATGTGCTGTCGATGTTTTTTTATGACAATTGTTTGTGGGCTGTCACTCTCAAAATTCTGAGGAAAAACTTTGTAATGAATGCAAGACAAAGTGTGAGCAACTTAAGTGGTAAAATATATTTGGAGGGCCTGCGTGGTTACGGATGATTTTTTTCGGCCGCGGGCGCCAATGCCGACGCCGGATTTTTTGCGACACGGGGCCCTAAACGCAATCGCGTTAAAAGGTAGAGAAAGAAAAGACCCACGAGACAGCATTTGCAGCACTAACAGTTTAGTGCACATGGGAGGTGCCACCTTTCTTCACATCGCGAATACACACACGCCTTTTGCACATTACTAACAAGTGGCGCACTCTATTGTTTCAACCCAGGGCAGCGCATAGGAACTGCAGCAGTGCTCGTCGATGGCACGAATAGGTGGATCTGCGATGTCTGCGGGGCTGCGGCAACTGCTTCGCGCTAGCTGGCATTTTGAGATAACTTTATGCCGCAAACGCGGTTGTTCTTACAAGTGTCAGCGCAAGAGCAGGTAATGCTAAGGTGGCTGGCTAACTTCCTGTTCGGGCGCAGCCAACGTGTTGTTTACTGCGGTGCCCACTCTAACCTGTGCCGCCAGGAGTGCCTCACTGTTCTGTCCTCGGGCCAACCCTGTTCCTAATCTACGTTAATGACATGCCCCAGGATGACCGTTTCCCCATCGTGCAGTACGCCGACGACACGTCTATCCTCGCCACCACTTGTCTGTCCTACCACAAGCCAGGATTTCAGATTACTTCGCGGTTATCGTCTACGTGAGGACGATCACCTGAAGCTGTCCCCCGCTAAAAGCAGCGCAATGAAATTCTCGAGCGCCCGCACGCCAGCCGAGCCCTCCAACTCTATGCGTGGTGTCCCCCTCCCCGTGGTAGGAGTCACGTTCACAAGCACTCTGGACTTCAGCCTTCAGATTTCAAGTGTCGTCGCCAAGGCTCGCGTATTCGGTTTTATCTCCGGGGTCTCAAAACCAAGTGGCCCCGCAACATTTTCCCTCCTGTACACGTCCCTTGTGTGCAGTGTGGTCCCCACTCAGCAACACGTAATCGCCAGTATTGAAAGCATACAAAAAAGCAGCCTCGCTCACGCTTCATCGACGCTCCATAGGGCCATAAAGCCTCCATAGAATAAAGAAAGCCCCTGCTACAGTCCCCTGCCCCCCCTCCATACGATAGCACACGATAGGCGATCGTACAATCGAAGTCCACAGACCGGGCGGCCGTCGTAAGGCGCCAGCGGCGCGCTGGCGATGGATGGATGGATGAGGCTGAACTCTTTAAACCCTTTAAATCGGGCGGTGGTACACGCCACCTAGCCGTGGCGTGTTTTGTACTTTTGCACTTTGTGGAGGGTGAAATTTCCCTCTTGCCTTGATTTTAGCCACCAATCAGATAAGCTCCGTTTGGTTATTTCTACCCGCTTAAAGTCTATTTTGCCTCCACTGTCAAAAAAAAAAAAAAAAAAATCAGCCCCGTTGCTTTCCAAAGCCCTTTACAGAAGAGAATGAGGTGTTCAGCTAGCCGTTTTCCCTTCCTCTCCTCATGCACCGCACAACGGTGCTTTTCTCGGTACATCTGACTTCAAACAACAAAGAGCTTCTCTTAGAATTATCATAGATATTTTCTTTGGTAATTTCGTGCTTGAAAGTTCTGTATGTTCCCAGTGCTGATTTCGTCTGCATCCCTGTTTTCCATAGACCCCTCTCTGTTCCTTTAACTTTTTTCTTAACCGCCATTTCCTGGTTTGCACCCCTCCTGCTGTCCAGATATTTGATTGACAATTTTCTGGTCAGCTTCCTCCATTTTGTGTCAACATTCCTCATGTACAAATAACTGAAAACTCTCCTTGCCCACCGCCTTTCTGCCATTTCTCTCAATCGCTCCTCAAATTCTATCTTGCTGCTAACGAATTCCCTGCCCTTGAATGACGTCCATCCCATGTCACCCTGTACCTCCTGATTTGGTGTATTTCCGTGTGCTCCCAAAACAAGCCTACATATCCCTCGCTGCTTAACTTCCAACCTTGCTCGAACTTCTGATCCCATGCACAGGACCGCATTGCCTAAAGTCAAACCAGGGACCATCACCCCGTTCCAAATCCCTCTCACCACTTCGTACCTATTGTAATTCTACAGTTCCCTATTTTTCATCACAGCTGCATTCCTGCTACGTTTAGTCGCTACATATTTTTCATGTTCCATTAGGTACTCAGCCCCATTCTTTATCCACACTCCAAGATATTTGTACTTATGCACTACCTCCAGCGTAACCTCCTGTACGCGTATTCTCGCAGCCCTGATTATCATTAAAAATTCTGACTGCCGATTTTTCTTTACTAAACTTCAAACCTAAGCTATCTCCCTCTTTACCACAGATGTCCATTAATCCCTGCAAGTCTTCCTTGCTGTCAGCCATAAGTACAATGTGATCCGCGTACATCAGTCCTCGTAATGACTGTTTATTTGACAGCATGCCTAAGCCGCTACTGCTGCTTTTGCAGGTTAGTTTTCGATATGAAGTTCCGTGAAATCGGCGTGTCGCTATCTCGAAACTATATGCCGCACCGAGAGACGAATTTTTTGGCGCCCGTTAATCGGCGTGTCGATGACTCGAAACTATGTCACTCCGTGACAAACATTAAATTTTATTTTATGTTGAATTTTGCTTGTACAATCTGAGACCCTAACTGTAACCCCCTTCATGGATGGTGGTCAGTGTAGGTGACCACCATAATAAAATCGCAATACAGCGTCAAGTTGATCCACAGCGTACCTTTGCCAATACAGCCAGTACAATATACTCCTGCGCTGTGTGTTACATCCGAAAAAGGTTCCGTGCAAGTTCACATACCTTTGCGGCCGCAGAAACTTTCAAGGTATAATGCAGGAAACGGCATGCTGGTCTATAAGGCTGTTGCTTGACAATAAAAAACGCTCCCTGGACAATTAGCACCATCTGGCGCACTTTCCGAGAAGGGTAAAGCGAAAAATTAAAAACTTATTTGCTGGCAAAAACAACTACAGTGGAACCTCGTTGATACAATTCTGCATAATACGTTTTTCGGGATACTTGTTCTTTCTTTTCCCGATAATACGATTTAGTTGGATAACACGTTGGATGATATGATTTTCGGATGATACACTTTATTTTCCAGTTCCCGTGAATATCGTGTCAACGAGATTCCACTGTATAAGTGGCACTGCGAAAAAAATTTGAATTGGTGGTCGGCAACGCTGACCACAGTGCCTGAAGAGTTAACAGCATATGAGAACACTTGTGCCACCTGATACAGCAGAACACCCTGCAGCACAGTCCGTATCTACAGATTTTTAATTGAAACTCTAGTTCCACATGGCTGTTGACCTAATCTACAGTATCATGGTGCTGTGTTCTCTTATGTCCGCTCAAGTAATCAGCCCGCGCAAAGGACTTTGACCAGACGGCGCAACTGTATGGTCGGTCACTTGTATGAATGCTCAGGTGTTGCTTCATGGCACTCTTCAGCAAGAAGCTTTGAGGGTATGAAGGGCCCTGTCATGGCTCCTCGCCTGTGTGGGTGTGCAGGTGGGTATTCAGGTGAGTCTTCCGTGAGAAGCTCTGATGGCATGAAGGGCATTTAAATGGCTTCTCGCCTGTGTGGGTGCGCAAGTGGTTTTCCATGCTGGACTTACGCGTGAAGCTTTGGGGGCATGAAGGGCACTGCCACGGCTTCTCACCTGTGTGGGTACGGAGGTGGATTTTGAGTTGGGACTTTTGTGAGAAGCTCCGAAGGCAAGAAAGGCATTGATATGGCTTCTGGACGCCTGTGTGGCTGCGCAGGTGGTCTTTCATGCCAGACTTACGCGAGAAGCTTTGAGGGCATGAAGGGCACTGCCATGGCTTCTCACCTGTGTGGGTGCGCAGGTGGGCTTTCAGGTAGGTCTTTCGTAAGAATACCCGAGAGCAAGAAGGGCATTGAAATGGCTTCTCGCCTGTGTGGGTGCGCAGGTGGCGTTTCATGCTGGACTTATGCGAGAAGCTTTGAGAGCATGAAGGGCACTGCCATGGCTTCTCGCCTGTGTGGGTGCGCAGGTGGTCTTTCAAGCTGGATTTATGTGAGAAGCTTTGAGAGCATGAAGGGCACTGCCATGGCTTCTCCCCTGTGTGGGTGCGCAGATGGTCTTTCATGCTGGACTTATGCGAGAAGCTTTGAGAGCATGAAGGGCACTGCCACGGCTTCTCCCTGTGTGGGTGCGCAGGTGGTCTTTCATGCTGGACTTACACGAGAAGCTTTGAGAGCATGAAGGGCACTGCCATGGCTTCTCGCCTGTGTGGGTGCGTAAGTGGTCTCCATGCTGGACTTCCGCGTGAAACTTTGGGGGCATAAAGGGCCCTGCCATGGCTTCTCACCTGTGTGGGTGCGCAGGTGGATTTTGAGTGCGACTTTTGTGAGAAGCTCCGAAGGCAATAATGCACTCAAACGGCTTCTCGCCTGTGTGGGTGCACAGGTGGTCATTCAGGTGGGTCGTTTGTGAGAAGCTCTGAGAGCATGAAGGGCTCTGTAATGGACTCTCGCTTGTATGGGTTCGCAGGTGTTCCTTGAGCTTGGACCTTAGTGAGAAGCTCGAAGGCATGAAGACACCGAAATGGCGGTCACCCGTGTGGATGCACAAGTGCCTCTTTAGGGTGTCTCTTTTTGAGAAACTCCGAGGGCACAAATGACATTTAAACAGACGTTCGGCACTATGGACCCTAGCATGTGCTTCGATAGGAAACAGTTTATCACCCCCACAGTCACAGAGACTATCTTGGTGGAGGCATCCCTGCTGTGGATTGTCACCGCTGGCTGTTGGTGCAAAATTAGAGGACCTCGATGCTGCACAAATGAAACAAAGTAGTATTACAAAATGTGAAAAGAGAAACAGATGCTAAAGTTAATGATGAGCTTTCTTTATTTTTTTTGATTGGGAGGTCTTGAGGGTGATTTCAGAAAAGATGCAACAAACAACGCTTAGTGGTCCTTTTTAATTTACTCGATATTTCTGCATCTGAAGGCATGATTCTCTGTTTGTCAGTTCACCGGTATAAATTATTTTCAGAAAGGTAGAAAATTATGAAGTGGGAATCTGGAGTCTTTGAAGACTTCACGGATTTCTACGACCGTTAGAGGACAGAGTCAAAAAGCTTCGACCCAGCTTGCTTTCTGATACTCAACGAGCTATCAAGGCTGTAATTGGCACTTGCAAAACTATGATTCGCTGGCATGATAAATTTCTCATGTGAGACTTCATCAATGGGTTTCTTCTTGACCACATGCCGAACTGTGGGAACGTTTATAAGGTGAGATTTTGAAGATCCAGTTTAAGAAATACCGTATTTTCCGCATACAACATGCCAACATGTGAAACCAGCACTATCTTTCAGATACCCCCCCCCAGAACAATATGCAATACATCTGAGAGATAAAAAAAGATCGGCATACCCACATAAGACTGCTTATGTGTGGGAATGCGACAGCATTATAGCCCTTCTGGTAAATCGTTTTTTTTCACAACACTAGCTGCGCGTGCACTCTAACTGCGCCTAGGTAAGGCGAAATCAAAACGCTCCAAGCGTCTCAACGTGCTTGCTTACCGCGATGAGTTCAGAACTCCGCATGACCGCTCAGCAGCATTCAATTGGACATTAATGCCTTTTTTTTATACACTCATAAACGCCACCTCCTCCCCATGGGCTTCACCGTCACGTGCCCAATGACGCACGCACTAGGCACACCTTTAGTCAACTAGAACTATGGATCCCCTGTGTCGTCCGGGAAGGGTGCTCGTCCCACACCTTGGAGGCCGGTTCGTTCCTCACCCAGAGCGAACATTACGACATTTAGTTTCAAATCCCTTCATTACTTTGTTTACAAGAACCTCCCTGAGAAATCTGATGTCAATTCTTTTTACGTGTTTTTCCTATTGGCCATTTTTGTTGATGGATGGATCGATGGATGGATGGATGGACGGATGAGGCTGAACCCTTAAATCGGGCTGCGGCACAGCCGTGACTAAGGAGGATTTGCTCCGTTTTGGAACAACACATGTGCAGAGGCGGCTGAGCTTGACATTGATGAACCACCTGCTCGAACGCGAAGAAAGACTCCTCACCGATATGACTGTAGCTCCGTTGGTCACGTACACCCTTCCTTTGAGGGCATGTATCCACAACGGTTCTACTAGTCAGATGATGCGGTACACTCCTCGCTAGACAAAAGGTGTCCGCTTTCGACATGGCTGCACATGGCTCACATCGAGTGCTTTGTAACAGGTGGAGAAGATAGCAAATACCTCTGTGATATTTATAGAAATAATTTTGAGCTGAGGCGCTTGAGCTTCACCGTGATATGCTCATTGATATTGTGAAGCTGCACAATATATGAATGAGCACATTTCAGGATGTTGTAGAACTGTTAGTTCGCCGCTAGTTGTAGAACTAGCAGCGAAGAGCTAAGGGCGCTTATTCCAGAAGTGGCTAAGCTTGTTAAAATTGCATTGACCATTCCTGTGACATCATGCTCGTCAGAACGATCGTTTTCTTGTTTGCGTCGCATAAAACATATTGAGGTCGACCATGGGACAGGCCCGCTTGAATCACGTGGTGCCTCTACACGGCGACAAAGATCTCACCCGCAAAATAAACATTAATCGCATTCCGAGGGTAGCATAAAGCGAACAGCTATACCCTGAAACACTTTTTTTACTGAAGGCTAGCTTTGTGCCACACGTGTATAAATACAAATGTTTCCATGGACTATACAGAGTGTTTCACTTAACTTTAGCAAACATAAAAATATGCAAAGCTACGCAGCTAGACAGACACAGACAGTGTGTTTGCCATCGCTTGGAGATAATCAGATTTTTTTTGCCCATTCGCTTCATTAGGTAGTTCTTAATTATTTAAAACATAGTGGCTATAACACTGCGATTTTTTCTACGTAGACGGTGCTGCACCGCTTCAGCATCAGTTGAAACCCACTGCCTGTTGAAAACATGCAGCACGGCACAATTCGGCTGGGAAACTCAAGAAGACCAAAGTTGGATTGTCATAATTCCTTACTCGGGAAGTACATTCTGAGAGCTGACTGGTGTTCAGAACTTCCTGCAAAACTATAATCTGTTGCGTTGTAGCTTGCTTAGGTATTTATCATGAAATAATGCACCCTTTCTTTGCCCTATTTTCTAGTCTAAAAGTATTGGCAAAGCTAAGTACAGCTACCCACAAGCACTAACGAGAAGTATTGTGACGAAGGCACAATTCACCACATTAGCTAGACAAAAATCGCTTATTTTGAGCAGCAGC
>NC_051158.1:27050657-27086606 GCF_013339745.2 Dermacentor silvarum | reverse complement strand
CTTTTTGCTGCGCGACAGTAGGGCTCATGGTATTTTCACTGTCGAGCGTTAAAGTGTTAATGCTTTCATTTTTTTTAACGAATGTTGTAAGAAAGTGACACCCACAGCGTACTCGTTTTATTTTAGTGTTTTTTTTTTTTTTTTTTTTTTTTTTTTGGAAAGGGGGGTTGTGCCGCAGTGTAAATGTTTACCTTAGCAGTTTATAGATTGCGTAATGACGTTAGTTGTTTAATCAGATTTTTCGGTGGTAAGTTACAGAGGCTAGCAATGGTGCCTTTTTGTGGCGCCCTGGATCCACATGATTAAGGGCAGATTCTTCCGTGTCTCTTTGGAAAGTGACATCTGCAGCAGCGAATTAACCCATCATGTGACGGAGGTTTCAGTAATATGCAGTCGATCGAACGTGGCGTGATGCATAAACGCGCCTGTACAAATTGGCAGTAGTCGCTTTGGCTGGTTGCCTATGTCGGTCGTTTCGAGGCTCTGTGCGAAAAAGACATTGTTTGCGTGTCTACATCGAAAGGGTTTGCTTGTCAAAGCTCCGAAAAACACAGTAACACCACCCAGTTAGTTGCGCTGAATCGAGGTATCTCTTCAAATGGTTTTGGGAAGGAGTACTTGTCAGCATGTGACTTCAATGCAGAATAGAAAATGGTTTCACAGGAAAACGGAGGTTTGAAGTGATTTGAAATGATCTCCAGTGGTTGACCAAGAGAATTCTCAGCCTAAAGCCAACATTTATATTAAGGCACTTGACTTTGTCAGAACAAGAACTTGACAGGTGTCCTTGTTGAAATGTTGGTCAAGTTTGGGTGTTCTGTTGTTCGGCTGCACCTGTTCTTCAAAAGAGAGCGACCCTTTTTGCTTCACAGGGATTAGAGAGACCTAAAGAAAGAAACTAACCCCATGGCATGCCTTCTGCGAAATGGCCTTCTCGTCCAAGGCATTTAAGAAGCCGCTCCGTTGCAGGTGAGACGGAGTCACACGAAGGCAAGCGCAAGGTGGAGTCGCTGTGGCCCATCTTCAAGATCCACCACCAGAAGTCCCGATACGTGTTTGACCTCTTCCACAAGCGGAAGGCCATCAGCAAAGGTGGGTGTAACTTCTTGAACCGCGTAGACTCTTGCATGTCTCCCCTCTCGTCTTCCTTTTTCTTTGGGGCACAGAATGAGCGTGCTTGCTGGTTTTACCTGCCCCAGTGGCTGTGGTATCCTGCTGGTCAGCACGAGGTCGTGGGTTCGATTCCTGTCGGTGGCGGCTGCATTTCGATGGGGGCAATATGCAAAAAACAAAAGTGTACCTAATTTAGGTGCACCTCAAAAAGGCCCTGCAGCACCTTTTCTTCAATGACTACTATATCTCCAAGAATTTTTTGAAAAGGACCTAATTATAACTGAGATATAGCGAGCACAATGTTTACTTTCCCCACTGCCCCTCAACAGATTGTTTTCTCCTGGCCCGAGATAGAACTGATAACCAGTGCCCTGCCTATTCCTCCTTATTTACTTTTTCTTTTGTCCACAGCGCACTTACGGTAACCCTTCAACACTGATGTCGAACAGATGTGCTCGAGAGTGACAGAGGAACAGCGACCAGACGGTCAGGACATGTTAAGCTGGATTCAAACGAGTGAACAGATCGCTGATTTAGTCTGCAGACGAGCGTGACGTGGCTAAACTGAAATGAATCGTGCCTTTGGCAGATCGCCTGTGTCGCCCTTCTGTGCCGACTGACTGGGCGGCCGTGAACCATGTCATTCATGCCTGTCTACGGACTGAATTAGCGTTATGTCTTGTCGTGTGAATCTAGCTTTAACAACTGCCGCTTTTCCATTTGCTGGAAGATTTGAAGGGTGTGCATTTGGGAACGCGAACTGATGGGCCTAAACGAATTGCCTAATGGCTGGCGTCTGTGGGCTGTTGCACAGACCTATGGCATCATTAACGGCGGCAGGAGACGGGGGTTCTTGAACTCTGCTAGAGGGTGAGAGCAATCTTTAATGGGAGGCTGTGGGCAGAATAATATTTGGCTCGCATGTTCGGCAGACATTGTTTACAGATCGTGAAGGTTTTTTTATCTTGTTCAAGAAGCGTTGCAGTGCCCCTTTAAAAATTCCCAGGAGGTCAGAATTACATACCTGCCAACTCTCCCGAATTTAGAACACATCTCCTGATTGTACGGACGCGACCTCAAATCTCCTGAAAAGTGGCCGCCACGGCATAGAGCTTTTTTTTTTTTTAATGCCCTATCACTATAATCCTATTACGCCCTATAATATAACCATGTGGGAAAGCAGCGCCGGAGCACTTAGTCACCAGCATGCACCTTTAATCAGTAGCGGCCGCCGGCACCACCACGAACGCGAGCAACCGGCTGGCGCTGCCATTGTTGGAATTTCCGGATTGGGGGGGTGGCTCGTCTGAGGCTGGCTCGCGCGTTTTTAGCAATCCAGTCGTTATATGATCGCGGGGCGCTAGGCTTCAGTTGGCTTTGTCAGGTTGTTGAGTGAAGTGCAGAACGCCGAACTACTCTGTTTTTTCCGAGTTCACTTGAGAATGTTAGAGAACTATTGATGAATATCTCAGAAGCTAAGAAGTAGCTTCAAATATTTCTGAGATGATACGCGACCGGCTTCACAGGCACACGTGGTGCCACATGCGCACGTGATGTGAGCGTCCTGCACGGTGGCAAATAAGAAGAAAGAAAAAGGAAAGAATTGGGGGGGGGGGGGGGGGCAAGGGGTCAAACATTTTTACACCTCTCACCGCGCGGCGGTTTCCCAAATTTTTATGTTGCTAGGTTTGGCAGGTATGGAATTATTCAAGCGCCCTCCCACATGGCACGTCTCATAGGCCTAGTGTTGATATGGGATGTTAAACTCCACGAATCGATCAATCAATTTTGCTGTTTTTCTGTATCACTCAAGTAGCTTGCCAATTGTAATGACGTACTGGCCACAGCACACGCAGCTTTCAATTGTACTGAGCACTGCGATCCACCCAGTATTACTGCCAGTGGTGTGCTGCAAATATGGTTGCACTGGTCTCTTCGCAGATAAGGTCTATTCAAGCTCGCAGAGAATAACAAAGAACTGGCACTTCAATGCTGAAGGCATCTCAGACGTATCTGTTAATAGGCACTTGAGTAGAACTTGTTGCTGGGTGAGTTAGTTGAGATGTGAGGAATACATTGTTGTGCTAACAGGAAACAAAGACTTAGAAAGAAAAGTAGGAAATGATAAGTCGGGCGCGCTAAACTAGCGCCCGACTTATCATTTCCTACTTTTCTTTCTAATTCTTTGTTTCCTGTTAGCGCAACATTGTATTGCTAGGCACTTGTTGGGAAAAGTATCGGATGGCACACAAGGAAGCCTACGGAAGGGAAACTCTGTAAATGAGGGTCTTCTTTTTTATTCTTTGCTTCTTACTGTCGCAATTTTTGCTGTTGCCTTTGTTGCATGGGCCATGCTGTACTTCAAGTTTGTGACCCTTGTGGTAGAAGTTGACCCGTAAAGTAGGGCTGCAGAAAAAAAAAAAGTTCAGAGCTCTTTCACTACTGTGAAGATGCAAGCCAGTAAAGCTGGGACTATGGTGGGTCTGCTGTAGTGAATATTGCTCCCATGAAGACAATGGGTGTATCGTCGTTGGGCATCACCCAACCGGACATGTCGTATCATGAACGTTTCAATGTCTTTCGTAGGCATTGCAGGGGGAACGTACACATTCACGAACGTACACATTAAAGACGGCTACGCCAATCATAGCGTGCGCACAAGTGCTAACGCGCTCACGTGGTCGCCAGGGTGACCTATGTCATGTAAGGAAGAAGCAAGCGCAAGATCCAGCGGAAACTAGCCCCCTCTTGAAACCCCTCAGACACTGGCCAACATCTCTGGCAAGCAGTTCAACGCTTTAATAAGTTTTCACGGCATACAGAATTAATTGCTGTAATTGGAACTTTGCCCGTGCATCCTCCCATTTTCAGGACACTGCAACTTTTGCTTTTTGGCCCCTTAAATCAACCAGACATTTTCAGGCGTTTCAATTTCGACATTTACGTGGACGTTTGTTTTGGGGCTGTTGCAGTGGCAGTAACAGCTCAGCTGTAAAAGTACAGATTTCGTGCACCTTCTACCACTTTCGTTCGTTATGAAAAGTCAGTCTTGTTAGTGCTCACATGGATGTGTGCGCTATGTGTGCGTGCAGAGCTTTACGAGTACTGTATCCGGGAGGGCCTGGCTGACCGCAACCTAATGGCCAAGTGGAAGAAGCAGGGCTACGAGAACCTGTGCTGCCTGCGATGCATCCAGACCAGGGACACCAACTTCGGCACCAACTGCATCTGCCGCGTCCCCAAGGCGAAGCTTGAGGAGGTACCGACACACCCTTGCTTTTTATTCAATAGACCTGATGGCTAGGCGAGTCAGACAAGACTTGCAACCAAATCACCCATTGAGTTTCCTGCAAAAGTTACTGGCGGGAATTCCGGCTCTAGTGTCTGTGGCAGTTGCACATGTGGCAGTTCAGCTAACATGGGAATGGTGCACGTGACATCACGGACGCAGCTTCTCACCGTGCTAGTCCTCAAACAGGATGGCTAGAATGACGTCAGTGTATCATATTCACTGCCGTGGGTAACCTGCTTCAGTGTCATAGAGATGCAGTCAGAACACTGCTGGAGTCTGTGCTAGAACCGCGACAGAATTGCTGCGCGAGGCGCCAGCGAACACCTCTTCCGTTTGTGCTGCTTCTTCAACATGGCGGCTAAGCTGATGTTAGTGCAAGCAATCTATAGTACACGGGTTTGCTTAAACTTCGCTATTTAGGCGTCAAACGGTCTTGCGACTTTGCAAACTGACCATTATTAACGAAATATTGTGCTACAAGTGCAACAATTTGTAATGATTATGCATGTGCATACGGATTTATTGCCTGGCTGCATTTAAGAAACTGCGATTGCTTGGGAATTTAGAAAGATGAAGCGTGAAACATGCCACAAGCACAAAAATTCGACAAATCCGTGTACTAACAATTGTAGCTGAGCAATTGTAACACCAGCGTTATCTGTTGTAAATTTTGTAAGAAACTGTGACCAAACAGAAGCGCACTCGGAGATGACAGACGAAGCTAACTGATACAAATAAGTGCTGTGTCATTCTGCCAGTGTTTCTCGTCTTCGTGCGCACTGTATTTGAAACACTAAGAATCACTTCATACACCGAACCATATGAAGCCAAGGAAAGCACTGGGGAAATTAACTGCATACTTCTAATTGAAATGTAGAAATAATAAGGAAAACAAAAAGTTCGTCGGCCATTCCACTCCGTGAAGATGGATAAGTGAAGCTTATCACCATCACAATAAATAGAAGGTATACGTACCCGCTCAGTTGTGAACGCAGGCAGTTTTCTCTTGATTAAAGATTCCTTACACGCACCGCAAATTCACCAAGGTCTTCTCCACTAGTAGTGTAATGTTCATTCGACACTTCCAAGGTATTGTGTTGCTGTTCGTCAGAGCGGATCACACTGATGAGGGACAAGTGGTTGTCGAACCACAAATGCTTGCGTTTAATCTCTCGAGGTTGCTCGGCGGCGTGGTTAGTAGCCATCTACCCACCATTGCCACTTGCGATTCTTCGAAATTAAATTGCTTCAAAATTAAATCTCTCCGTTACATAAGACAATGAATGGCTTATACCCCCTTAAGCAATGGCTCATAGCCCCGTAAACGCGGCCTCCCTATTACGACAGAAGTGAAATTCTACACTGGAATGATGAGCGCCAACATGCAAGCTGTGGAAGACGACGACGGTCGAGCTAGACATAAGCTTCGCTTGTAAAATTAAAGTCGAAGAAAATGCGACTTGGCCACAGGTAGAAACCAAACCCACAACTTTCACACGCAATGAATGGTGGCCGCCTATCTGTCCACTTGGGTCTTTGTGTATGTGTAATAAAGCTAGCTTGGGGAGTGTTAGGCAACGGGATCGATAATTTGGGCTAGATTGTATTTCATCTAGAGCAATATTTCAATAGAGCACAGGGACGACGAAACGTAAAGAAAGCAAACATACATACAAGCTTTCACTGACTAGGGCCGCGCCTCTCGCGACTGTGTCAGCGAACTTTCTTTCAACCACGCGCATTGCGTTGTACATGAACTTAAAGAGCTGGTAAGTGGCCAATAAACCAAGTGTTTTTTTGGCATCATGCTTCTCTTGCCACGTTTGACGCTGCTTTCTTCACTGCCGTGTCCCATCATTCGTTTCGCTTTCCATTGTGCCCACTCGTTGCTTTGCTGTCGGCCGGGCACGGTGCTTGTCCAGGGCCCTTGTCATACGACTAGATTGCTGCAGGTAGCCGGCGCCCTTCTTCAGCACACTGACAAAGCACTTCATGAGTTGACATGAGGGCTAAGCCATGTTACGCTGTATGATCAATGTAATGCATGTATTGGCAAAGAAGTGAAAATGCAATAAAAATTTGACGCGTGCCACAGTGTTCCTAAGAATTCCTTGGAAGGGCCTTAAAAAAGTTCGATGTTTCGTCGTCGAAGCCTGCACGAACCTTGCATAACTAGTACTTCGGAGTAAATATTGAAGTGGTTAAGGCAATCTGCATTACGTACAAGGGTTCTCATGAGGACATTAAAAAGGGCTTGAAAGGCTCTTTTTGCATCATGCATATTCGAGAGAACTTTTAACAGCGTGTTTTTTCCCATTGCTTCCAGGGCAAGATAGTCGAGTGTGTCCACTGTGGCTGCAGAGGTTGCTCTGGATGAAGAATTGCCGACTCGTCTCTACCATTACCAGAAGTTGATCCGCAATGTCGCCAAATAAAACTGTCCCATTTCCACAACCACAAGTTGGGCTTAATTTGCCGCCTTTTTGGCTAGCTTTGTAGGCTTTTCACGTGGGCCAAAATCTCTGCCGTCATATTTTGCATTCGACCTTCACTGGAACATGGCTGCAGAAGTTGAAAATCTAACCAGCAGCCTCATACTCGGAAACAGAATGACATCAATAGGTTCGTTCGATTCCCCTGCAAACTAGTTCAAGCAGTGTTGCACTTCACCGTTCATTTCAAAAAGTGCACCTAAAGTTAATCGCCAGTTTATGAGGTCTGTTTGATTCATCTGCACATCTTTGAACAAGTTCAGGATGGTTCACAAGAACTTCAGAAATTGTGCAGCTCGATTCGTGCATTGCAGGGACAGCGCAACACTTGAACGAATGCCGAGGTGCAGACAAGGTGCAGGCATTATGTTTTGTTCAACTAATGTGCACCGAGTGTGTAAGCTTCGAGAGGTCCTGAACTGCTGGTATGATGGCTTCAGAACGCAAATAAACCCTGCACTTGCGTAGACATAGCAGATGTGTGAGCGGAGTTTGAATAGTGCTTGCACCCGTGTTCTGTCTGCTGCGTTGCTACTTCGCACCTGTACGTCTGCACCAACAGTAGAGGGGATGCAGTAAAACTGAACCAGCCCTGCACCTTTTGAAACGAACGGCATGGTTCGGAGAGTGCCATGGCTGCACCAGTGAAACTAATGGCAGAGTGCAGCACCTCGTGAACTGGTTTAGGCTGTGCAGGCGAATCGAGCAGGCCTGTAAATTTTCTTCTCCGCTGAAGCTGACAGTGCCGATGCCATGCAGCGATGAAACAGCAGACAACATGCCAAGAAACACGACTGTGTTGCTGAATGGTGTACCTACAGAAATTGCACTGTTAATCAGCAATGACGGCACTCACAGCCACGAGAAAAGCCAGTATCCATTTCGTACGTGGCCCTCGCATGTGCCCCAATACAGGCGAAAATAGCACTTTAACCAAACTCTTCCAAGATATCAAGGTATCCAATTATTTTCGTCTTGCCAGCTTTTGCACCAACATTGTTACTAAATCATTATACTATACTGCTAGTTTTCGCTGCAACGTGCTGGAAGAGCCACATTCCATAATTTTTTATACGGCACAGCAGCTGTGGATCTGACAAAAAAAAAAGGGGGGGGGGGGGCTTTCTCAACATAACACATGTTTGACAACCCCAGCAACTGAAGCATGTGAATGCAAAGGCAGAAGAGCTGCACCACATCAGCACTTTTACATTGGTTTCTAGAAGGCCCTAGTGTTGCACTGTGGCTGCACGAAGCTTTGAACTACACAGTGAACTTGTGAAAAATGTGCAGGTGAATGCATGGACAAACCAAATCTGCATTCAAAACCATTGGTTTTATCAAGCACTGAACGTTGTGCCACTGCACACTACTACGTGGTGCCAACAAATGACACCCGTGCAAGTCGCCAACATTTGCGATCGACCTCGGCAGCAAAGACTTCGTGCTGAAGTTTCAGTGGATTCCATCTCACTTTGGTATTGCTGGGAATGATGAAGCTGATGCTCTTCCATACGTACCACATCTCGCATCCCCCCCCCCTCCCCCCAAATCTAAACGTTCGAAAGCATAAGTGAATAAGTCACGAAATCGGACATCCGTGCTCACCTTCAGACGCTTCGGATTCTGCCACATTCACCCTGTGTAACCAAGAGGTTTCAAATGGTTGCTAGTCCCTAGTGCATAGGATAAGGAGAGAGGATCTGCATGTACACTGGCATGGTTATTTAAAATGGGACGTACCAATGCTCTGCTCTTAATGTAATGAGACAATGCATGCTTTTTACAGTTGTGCCCAAGCTATTATGACAGGGACGGTCTGATAACCTATAGAAAAGCAAGACCTCCTGCATGTACGCAACCGATCGAGTTTCCAAAAGGGTCCACCACATCCCGCAACGAAGGTTCAAGTCTTCTTTCCACTCGTAGTCCTCAAGCAGCATGCAGAAATTATTCGAGGAGTAAAATTTCGAGGGCCGCATTCCGAGTGAAGTGCACCAACATACACATTGTGTGGATTCTGGGGCACAAGTTGTCGTGCGGCAATCAGCAGGCACATGCCCGAGCCCGAGCGCTCACACAACTGGAAGCCGAGAGAGGGTCGCGACGAGCAGTTACCTCCCGAGCCGATCCCATTAACTGACACGTGCATCCTCCTACACCATCACATGTCACGAGCACTACCGCCGCCACAAAACACTCATGCGAGAGGAAGCCGTAATGCAACGGAGACTACTAAACACTTATCTACACCTTGAGTCTGTGCCACGCTATATTACAAGTGCCCACATTGCAACAAATGTGCAATGCTCTACCTCATGGTATGGGCTTGCACAAGCATACCAGAGCTCACATCCATAACACATGCCAACACACGGCAATGGGAAGCAGTGCTGTCCAGCTCGGACTCTACAGAGCGAGAAGGGCAGCTACGTACTCCTGGGCTGAGGGAACCACTCGCTGCAGAGCGGAGGAGCAACCCACATGAGTGAAGCGAGCGTGCTCTCCTGTATCAAGTCTGCTCTCTCTTCTTGCACCCCCCCCCCCCCCTCGAGAGATGCTGGTTAGCCGGACCAACGCCTCCTTTAGAAAGATGCTTGCCACGTGCGCCAAAAACCTGTTGCCCTTACCTTTCCCTTTTCCCTCCTTTCCACTTGAGGTAGAAGCTAGCGATCTTGGCGGTGATCGCTTGCAACACACATGCGCGCACCACTGCATGGCCGCCGACGCCGCTACCGTGACACCACACCACCCCAACCCCCTGCAGAGATAGGGGAGATGCTGGCACCATCTCTTGACAACCGACTGCAACTCAAGGCACGACGGCTGCAATGGGTGAGCGAGCGACACCACAGGCATCTTTCTAGAGGAGGCGTTGGTCGGACACGTTTCAGACTGCTTAGATGATGCGATTTCTAAATGCCAAACAGCTAAATGCACAGCCTGAAATTGTAGCTTATTACGCGTTAGTTCCTTCCTTGCTTCTTTCCTCTACTGGAGATTAAAAAAATCTGTATGTAACGTATGAATAAAAGAATTTGTTAGAAGATGGTGCTTGGGTATATCGAATTATCTCATAGTATCAAACATGTTCCAGTGCATAAGCCTATTCGATATGACCGGGTTCGACTTTACCACCACCACAAATGGCGAGTCAGGCACAACACACTACAACGTACAATGTGTTGAATGAATACAGTAAAAAAATGACTTTATTTACAGTAACTTAAGATATAAAGAGCCCAATTGATGCCAGTCAGAACCAGTGGCGAAGTCGGGTTGTGCAGCATGGCCCAATCACGAAGCTCTCCTCCAAGTGACAGCCAGTCGACAGCAAGGACAGTCTTTTTTTTTTTTTTCACCTTTCACTCTGATGATGCCATCTGTTTCGCTTGTGCTCGGATGCGCTTCTCGTACTCCAGAGCGTTTTGGCTGTGAAGAAATATAAAGCATTTAATAAATACAAGCTAAAGAAAACCTCCACCCCCGTGACGTCCAGAAGCACCAACAGCTTGCTTAAAACTAAAGGCAAATATTAAGCCAACGCGGATTGTTGGAATACCATTCCAGAAACCTGCGTGGATGGCAACTACGCAGTCTTTTATGCACGCAGCCGACGCGCGTACCCGAATGAAAACGAAACGGTTTGCCGCAATCCTTGCGGATGAAACTGCGGCCGGTATCGACGGCCAAGCTCCAAAAGTTGGCCGAATTAACCGATGTGCGGCCAAATAAGTCTGAATTAACGAGAGTTTGATTGCACTGAATAATGCATACGCCGGCCGGGACCAGAGAACTAGTCTGAATTATCCGATTTTCCGAATTAACGAGGTTCCTAGAAAACCTGCTCGACTTATCAGGGACTACATTCTCGGCTGATCGGTTCTAGGGACACTTTCACATTTGCGCAATGTGGCATCTGGTGCGGTGCGCTTCACTGGAGAAATGGCCGTTCTGCCCGCTGGTTCAGCCAATTAGTGTCCACTGAAAGCAATTTATCCAAAACTGGTAGACGAAGAATACGGCTTCTGAAGCTCACTGCATCAGTAGGAACTAAACGAGTCTCCAAACTGTTCGTTTTATTGGAGGCTTTGTCTTAATATAGAGGTCACCTTAAACGGGATACAGTAGTGGGTAAGAAAGCGAGGCTAAACGATGAGCTAACTGCTGGACAAAAATGAAGGTAATGACTGCGGCCAAGTAAGTACCAAGTTCCCAACGAGCACTCGACAAGCTGGAACTGAGAAATGGGTCACATCAAGAGGATGCAGCAGTGACATGTTTATGCCACACTGCAGCCAATCCACAGGCAAGTCCCACTCTTGAGTGTTGGAAGGGCAGTCAACTCCTACCCTACTGTGTTATGGTGTGGATTTCTTTTAAGGAGATAAGACAAATTCTCTGATAAGATGAATACCTTAGCCACCTTTGTGTAGGTCCTGCTGATTCACTGAACTATTCTTTAAAAGATGAAATATAGTGTTTTAAGACAGGCCATGCCATTTACTGTATAGCCAGAAAGTTACGTCTACGTTTCAATTTTGCTGTTTTGGTTTACAGTGCTTTGGGGAATCAGAATAAACATGGTCACCAATGCAACTGCAAAACGAATGGCACCAATCATACTTTTCAGCTACTTCCGCTAC
Organism: Dermacentor silvarum; assembly: GCF_013339745.2. Taxonomy (NCBI): domain Eukaryota; kingdom Metazoa; phylum Arthropoda; class Arachnida; order Ixodida; family Ixodidae; genus Dermacentor; species Dermacentor silvarum. The sequence goes on along the minus strand of NC_051158.1, from coordinate 27,075,063 downwards.
GTGTTTGTTAACGAGGGCTGCAGCGATGACTGCTGATTGCACCAGCCCACCTTATAGGTAATCAGCACCAGCTCACGCACCTTCTTGACAATGTCTCAAACCTCAGATCGTCTTCAAGTGAAAGCAGTGCTTTTGCAGTGGGAATTAAAAGCACGAAAATTTGACAGCATTTGCTACAGTCAAAACTTATTTCATAGACACTGCTTTTGCAAATCTGATCAGGAGCCTTGTTATGAACAATTACGCACGAGCAAGCACTGTGTGCCTCGCTGAATACCAGTTATAATAGATTGCATGACAACCCTCACAATCAGAAGAGGCGGCAATGAAATCAGCTGGCAGCTGAATGGCCAACTTCCATAAAATTTTGAACCGGGTGAAAAAGCCTAGTTTCAGGCAGTGTAGATACAGATCCCGAAAAGGTCATGAGGATACACAGTTTCCAATACCAAAACTTTATGCCGCGATTACGGCACACCAGAAATCATGCAGTAACTGGACAGCATGGGCATGGCCTCTGAGATTGGGTGGCATCCGTGGCATGCTGAACATCTTAGAGGCCATGTTCTGTGACCTGCGTCACGTCCACAAACCACCAGGTGTCTGCATCGTCTCTATTTCAAGGCTGTTACTAAGATTAGAGACAACAGCTAGCCCTGCAAAGCTTTGGTAAGATCGCTTCAACAGCACATGCAACACATTCATAACCAAAGTACCATGTTTACTCGATTCTAACGCGCCCTCGATTGTAACACACACCCGCTTTCCGTGGGCAAAAAAAAAAAATCCTTTACAGTACCACGCACCTCATGCTTTCAAACAGAAATATACAACTTTCTCTCATTTGGAAAACCAGATTTACTCCCGATGCACTGAAGTTGCGATGAATAAAAAAAAGTTGCAGTTTCGCCAGAAAGGCAAAGCATCGAATGTGATAGCAAATTAGTAGACCGCTATACGAAGTAAGGATAGCAGTTTTATTGGCCGTACAAACTTGCAAACATTTGCTTACTAAATAAATTAACAAGCACGGTGTCACGCACGCAAGCACACATGAACACATCTCGCTCGTTGACCGTGGAAACGAGCTGTCAAAACGCTGGAGTAGAGCACTGCACGGGCCTGATTTTTCGGCCCGAGCCCGGCCCGGGCCCGCTTTACGAGGCCCGAGCCCAGCCCGGGCCCGTAATACAAAGCCCGAGCCCGGCCCGGGCCCGAGCGTACATGACCGAGACTAGCCCGAGCCCGGGCCGGGCCCGTGGTTCCAAGCCCGGGCCCGACCCGGGCCCGTGTTACTGAGCCCGGGCCCGGCCCGTGCCCGGGCGTTCATTACTAAGCTTAGCTAGGGCCCGCGTGTGCATGACCAGGCCCGGCCTGTAAGAAAAAATTCCTTTTTTTTACTTACAGAATTGTACCGTATCTGTCAGCCTCACCTTCTCGAGGTTTAATCAGCTGCAGTATATAAGCAATAAAAGGCCGAAATCTTTGTTTCTCCCACGGGAACATCAGTAATCCGGCCCATTGCCTGTGCTACTATTTTTCTGGTGGTGCGCATGTACTTACCTTGATTTGTACGATACGGTTCTATGATGTCGTTTAGCATGAAAATATACAGGGCGTTTCATTTTAGCTGAACCAAATTTTTAAAGATTGCCTGTGGCAGATAGCACAGTTAGAATCCTTGATCTAAACTACTCGATGAGGCGGCCATTACTTCCCCGAGAAATCAAAACGCCTAATTGAAGAATTAACATAATTACGCTAATTAATGTTTTAATTAATTATTTCATGGCACATCTTTCAATCCACTAATTATATCCGCCGAGTTCGCAAGGCGTATCCACTTGGAACGAATTCTCAGGACTAAACCAGTTTCGAGATAATAATTTTCAAAGTGTCCGACGAAATCAATCAAATCAAATCAATTTATCGTCCAGTTTACATGCTGGACGGTCATTTTGGACTAAAAGCTACATATGTAGCTTGACATGACCCGAAAGACCACACATGCAAAATAATTCACATATATTTCCAGCTATCGCTGGAATTCCTCATAGACGAAATAGCTATGAATGGAAAGGCTAACGGCGAGTTAACAGAATTGGAAAAGTTTTAACAGAATGCATTTTAAACAACACTACAATAACAATACTAGCTATACAGAACAACGCAGCACCAGCTATACAACATAGCATGAGACTGAATTTTACAAGATCAACATTTGCTAAGAAAACGAAACAGGATTTACATTATATACTCAGAACCATACTGAAAGGCAGAATAATAATCACATCAGATACATTACAAGTGACCAAAGTGTCAGCTGAGTTCCTTCTTACTGAAATTACCGCCATTTTTGTATCTGTTGAAAGTGAATGGTAGGTCATGTATTAACGACTGATGCTTATAGAGTGTTCTGAAGTATGGAATTGCCCATATCTCAGGATTTCTTGTGTTCGCATTAATGCAACGACGCTCTAAGGAGGCTAATTGTTTTTTGTAGTTACAAGCTAATTCTGACATGGATGGCCTAATGGATGGTAAAAACGCCTACTTGAATATTTAACATAATTACGTGAATTAACCTTTTAATTATTTTACGGCACATCTTTCAATCTACGAATTATAGCTGCTGAGTTCGCAAGGCGTATCCACTTGGAACGAATTCTCAGGACTGAACCAGTTTCGAGATTAATTTTCAATATGCCCGACAAAATTCATGGGCATTCCAATTAACTTTTTGAGGAAAACGCTGTTTTATGCATTGAAGCAAAAAGTAACTGGCCTTAGCGCTAAAATAATGCCATATTATCGACACTGGTAATAGTGCGATCGCAAAAGGAGTGGTTCTTTGTATAATTTATTTTTCCTTACGCGGAAACAATGTTCGTTTTTGTGGAAAAGGAAAAAACAAATTAGCGTAGCTTGCACTGGCTGCGCAATGCTATAGAGACAGTGGAGATGATGGGCACCTAGCTAGTCCTGGCTTTTGGACTAGACTAAGCACTACCAAGTCATCCCCAGCATTTCGCGGAATTTATTGATTATTGATTGATTATTGATTAGCTATTGATTGTCTATTGCAAGATATTGGCCACGTATTTGGGCTAGGCTAAGCACTACCAAGTCATCCCCAGCATTTTCGGGAATTTATTGATTATTGATCGATTATCGACTAGCTATTGATTGGCTATCAATTGCCTATCGATAGGCAATTAGTCCCCACTATTCTTAGCTAGACTTATCCAGGCTCAGCTTCGCTAGTTCACAGGTGTATGTGCCATTGCACTTGGACCCTTTCTGCACTGCTGCCAGGATCGGCCCACATTTTTGGATTCAGCGGACACATTAGGCCCGGCTGAAACAGCTCCGCTATTAAAAAGGAGAACATCTGTTTTACTATTTTCTTTGATAAGATATAGTTATCTGGTAAGATATACAATCAAGAGAGCGGTGTGGATCTGAGAACAAACGGGGGTAACCGATATTCTAATTGACATTGAGCGGGAAAAATGGAGCTGGGCAGGCCATGTAATGCGTAGGATGGATAACCGATGGACCATTAGAGCTACAGAATGGATACCAAGAGAAGGGAAGCGCAGTCCAGGACGACAGAAAACTAGGTGGGGTGATGAAGTTAGGAAATTCGCAGGCGCAAATTGGAATCAGCTAGCGCAAGACAGGGTTAATTGGAGATCGCAGGGAGAGGCCTTCGTCCTGCAGTGGACATAAATATAGACTGATGATGATGATGACAGTCATCTTGCACGTGTCACTTCAGCTTGGCACAGAATGCATTGAACCATGCAATGCATAACGGTCGCGTGTGCTCGAAGGCCTACTTAGGCCCTTCAATGAGCGGGCCCGAGTCTGGCCCGGGCCCGTGGCTTCAAGCCCGAGCCAGGCCCGGGCCCACGGCTTTAAGCCCGGGCCCGGCCCGAGCCCGCCGACAAAACGATTCGGACGGCCCGGCCCGGGCCCATGCAGTGCTCTACGCTGGAGTGACGATGCGCGGCAAGCGAATTGACCTTCGTGCTCGCATGCCTCTTCGATTCCACATGACCTATAAGCGGCGAAAACACAGCGCGCGGCGGACTTTCCCCGTCGCAGATCACCTTCAAGATAGGGCCAAGGCGATCGTATTGCCGAAGTGTATCATCGCAAAATACGTCCTGCTTCGGTCCACTGAAACTCTTCCGCGTTGCTTTGGTGGCGAAAATCATCTTCTGTCTGCGCCAGTCGCGCACGCAAGTTTCGGATTCTCCGAACGCCCGTGAAGTGGCCCGATTTCCGTCCGTCTCCGCACACATGATCACTTTCCTTTTAAATGCGGCACCATGATGAACTCGGCACTTCATGCCGATAGAGCAGACGCAGAAAACGGGAACGACGGTAGACTAATGCCTACGCACGTGTAATGCAGCACATGGAGCAAGCTACGACAGCTAGGCTAGAGTGTGGTGAGGCTCGACGTGCGTGCGAAGCGGTCGTATTCAAAATGCTGACGGCTATATAGTAACGCAGATTTAGGGTCGTACTCGATTCTAAGGCGCACAAATTTTTTGTACCTATTTTAGCGGGAAAAAAGCGCACGTTAGATTCGAGTAAATACAGTATACAGTCGAACCCCGCTACAACGAATGCCGCTTCAATGAAATATTTCAAATTCCCCATCAGCTAGCCACAGAAGTCAATGCAAAAAAAGTTCTCGCTCCAACGAACAATTTTTCAGGCTTGCTTTCGCTTCAACGAAATTTTCACTCAGTACAGCTGGGCTTTAAGATTTGTTTTCTGATAAAATAAACATAACCCCAATCGTCTGCAATTTTTCGGACACCCACGCTGCTTAGGTTAACCGAAAACAGGTGCCCACTGCACCGTCGCTGATAAACAAACTCATGGACGGGCGCCATTATTTGGTGGTGATGACGATGTGGCTAGCCGCCTTGCGACAAGGCACAGGCCCACTTTGCCAAGCAAGAACCACAGCCAATCCGTATCCATCCTAGGTCACGTGATCGCTGGCGCAATGCGGCGACGCAGATTTTCATTTAGGCTTGCGTGCTCGGCCAGCATGGCGGCAAAACGGAAGTTTCTTCCTTTGGAAGTGAAGGCGCGAATTACCAGCGAGGCTTCAAGCAGCAGAAAGAAAGGAGACGTCGCAGCAGAGTTCGGCATCTCCAACAGCACGCTGTCGACAATTTTGAAGTCGAAGGACGCGGTCACTAGTGCTCTTTCTGCGGGGGCGTCCGCCTAACGGAAGAAGTTGACTCAAGCTGCACACGAGGATCTTGAGAAGGCGTTTACATGGTTCCTCGACATGCGTGCCAAGAAAATGCCAATTAGCGGAAGCGTGTTACAGCAAAAGGCACTGAACTATGCTTGCATGCTCGGCATCGACGATTTAAGGCAAGCACAGGTTGGCTGACCCGCTTCAAGGCCCGACACGACATCGTTGCGGAAGTGTTATGCAGCGAATCTGCTGCTTTAGATGCAATGGTGCAGCGACTTGGGCGTCATCTGCTGTGCCGGACATAATGAAAGAGTACACCCCGTCCGACATCTACAACGCAGATGAGTCGGGACTCTTTTATGAGCTGTTGCCCACGAAGACGCTGGATATGAAGGGCCAACCATGCAGCAGAGGGAAGCACAGCAAGAAGCGTGTGACTCAGCTTCTCTGCGCTAATATGGATGACACCGACAAGCGCTGCCCTCTCGTTATCGGCAAGAGCGCGAGGCCTCGCTGCTTCAAAGGCGGTAAGAGCTTGCCAGTAAGTTATTTAGCAAACAAGAAATCCTGGATGACGCAGGCCATCTTCCGCGATTGGATTATAGCTTTCGACCGCAATATGAAGGCCCAAAACCGCAAGGTGTGCTTGCTTATTGGCTCAGCGCATAATGTTGAGGACGCCGAGTTGGAAAATGTGGAAGTTCACTTCTTCCCCCCAAACTGCACTGCTTTCATTCAGCCGTTAGACCAAGGCATCATTCACAGTGTGAAAAGTGCATATCGGCAGCGTTTGATTCAGCGACTGTTGCTGAATGTTGACACCGGGCGGGAGACCAAAGTGGACTTGTTCATGGCCCTACAAATGATTGCCGCGGCGTGGACGGCAACACAGCGCAGCATAATTGAAAATTGCTTTGCGCACGCTGGCTTTAAGCCTGAGGCTGAAGTGACGGCCAACTCGACAACGGACGAGGAAGACGACCATTTTGGAGTGGAGCCACCCTCTACAAAAGCTACTGCGGCGTGGGCAGCCCTTCGAGACACCGGAAATGTACCAACAGACGTCAGCATAGATGAGTACATCGCCGTTGACGCAGACGTAATTGTTCATGAAGAGTTAAATGACGAGTCCATCATTGAAGAGGTTTGCCATAACGACGTGTCGTCGGACGATGAAAGTGGTGCACAAGAAGCATCGGCACCGCCTCGTGCACTGGTTGTAATGGACGCTTTCGACGTCATTCACAATTTCATTGGCGCACACGACGAGGACGTTGCGATGCAGCTGCTGACCGAGTACGAATGTTGCACCACGGCAATGATGACTAAAGGACGGAGGCAAGCAAAGATGACCGAATTTTTTCAGAAATGAATGACATTTTTGAGTGTGCACTGAAATCTGTTAGTATTTTGGGTCAGATTTCGCCACAATGAACAGTAACTGACTTTTTTCGGAAATAAATGATGCTTGTGAGAGTGTAGTCAAATTTTCGCTTCAATGAAATTTCTCGCGCGTCCCGCGAGTTTTGTTGTAGCGAGGTTCGACTGTAGAAAAATTTGCTACAGGCGGCCCTCAATCTCCGAAATGATCAACAAAAGTGATGCTGCACAAGCAGTGCTAAAAGTGTAGTACCATAGCAACGAACAACCATACAGCAGTGGCAAAAAAGAGTGCGAGTGCTCACCAATAGATGGTGTACGCCTCCGCCTGAGCCGGGTCCTTGACATTGGGCTCATTGAGCAGGTCTTGCACGCCCAACAGGATCTGCTTTATGGTGATGGCAGGTCTCCAGTCCTTCTCCTCGTCAAGCAACGACAGACACACTGTACCCGACGGGTACACGTTGGGGTGGAAAAGAGGCGGCTCGAACTTGCACTTGGGTGGCGTCGATGGGTAGTCATCCTTGAAGACCATGCGCAGCTTGTATAGGCCGCCTTCCCAGGGTGTCTGCATTGCAAGTGCACCAGCCATAAATATGTCTACCATGCAATGATCGATGCACCTCACATGACTGTTTTGCACAAAGCAACAATCGTAGCTAAAGAGTGTGCCAGAAACACAATTAAGAGTTGCCGCAGAAAAAGTGTGCCCTCGTAACATAACAAGAACAGTTTTAATTTGAAGTTATTTTTTTTTATGTGTACAGAATAATCAATGCAGTCAAATCATTCATGCACTAGAGTTCTGCAAAAAGTCCAAGAAAACACTTTTTTTTTTTTCAGTTACAGGGTTGTCAGTGTCCAATTACGGCTCATTTTCTTACTTGTCCTAGTCAAATAAACCTAGCATACTAATAAAGTACAGATGAAGCATGAACAAGCTAAAGAAATGAACAAAATGGACTCCGGTGCTGTCTGTTCCTTTTTTTTTTCATTCATGTGTTGTCTGTGTATTAAAATGCAGTTATGGATTACCACAAGTTTACCTCACTTGCCTTAGCATCATCTTCACTGAATGAGACATTACCCCAACTTGGTAGCAAACCACATAGACAATGTGCTACTGCAAAGGCTGGTACCAACAATTGCAGAGTTACACGTGACCAACTACAGTTGCACTAGTGGCAAAAATGCAAGAGAATCCCGGCCGCGGCGGCCGCATTTCAATGGAGGCGAAATGCAAGAACGCCCGTGTGCTTGCCTTGTAGTGCACGTTAAAGAACCCCAGGTGATCAAAATTATTCCGGAGCTTTCCACTACAGCGTGCCTCATAATCTGAACTGGTTTCGGCACGTAAAACCCCACAGTGCAGAAAAACGCAGGAGGGAATGTATACTCACCCCTTGTTTCCCTGGGATGGCACACTCCCAATTGAGTAGATTTAATGTGCCGTCCAAGTTCTTTGTTGGTCGCGCAACGAACCCCTGTGGAACGGGTAAAACCGAATGAAGTTAGATGCCACAAATGCCTCAGAAGCACAAATAATGAATATACAGAAGCAGCATTTGTGGACACGTGGAATGTCGACTGCCGACTCGTTCGCCCAAATAAAACCACATTAGCGAGCTCAAATACTCATAAGCTTTTCACAGGGACGCGTTGAAACACGCACAGAACGCGTACCGCAAACTCGTCTGCGGCATATGGCTCGGTGTGCCCGCCACAGCTTACGAAAGACGTCAGTTGATCGTCATCGATATCAAGGACGGCGTTCCGGCAACGCAAGTAGCGAAAACTTAATAGGTGTTTTCTAGAAAGTTCTAAGCACGCAGCGACGTTGGCGGGCATCGCACACTGAGCTGTGCCCATTTGATCGAATGTGTGCTGCCTCAATTATGTAGATTACAGAGGCGCTCACACTACGACCTATGGGCCTTGACTCCGTGGTGGCGTACTTTTTTGACACAATAAATGCTGCGTTCCACAAGCAAGGAACGCAGCCAACTTGCCGCCTACAGCTTCCCGGCAAAAAACGACTGCGCGGTGAAATCTTACGCACGAACTCGCTACCGTTAAAAGAACCAAATACTGCGCTGCTGTCTTTTGCCGGTTCCACCTGCTGTAACGTTTTTTTCTAAAACATGGAGTGAGAAATAAAACACCGAAGTACAACCAATTGCGCAGGTCGTGGATGTTTAAAAAAAAAAAAAGAGTTTACGTACAAAAGGGTGGTCTTTCCTCCAGGCTTTCCGCTCTTCCGAGAGTCGAGCGATCGCAATTCCAGACATGGCAGGCAGTTCCTCTGAAAGTAATAAAGAACCGAAGCGTATGCGTAAAAGACGTTGGCGGCACAGTCCGAAAAGCATGTAGCAGTACAAATAGCCAATTCGGGGGCTTACAAGCACGGCACGCATGTCTCTTGCCGGTGTTCGCTCAACCTCGCAGGTCAGCGTCAACTAAAACGTTACAAACGACACAACGATTAGACATGCATGGCGGTCAACTCGTGCAGGCGCCCTGGAAAGACTTCGAAGGACCCGGGTGCATTTTACCGGTCGCGCACGACCACTACTAGCACTGATGGAGTCGTGCGTTCCCGATACCAAAACACCAGAGGAAGCTCGCAAGTTTTTTGGTTTTGAACCGAGCACGCGCTCAGCTGTCATATAAAAACCTATCCAATGTCTACAGAGACGCTGACGGTAACGCTAACCCTAGCCGCTACCGTGAGAAGAGATGCGGTTTACTGGCACAATGCACACCAAGCAGCAATACCACCGATTGGAAAAAAAACTTTGTTAGCTTCAAATTGCTACGACAGTCTCGAGCGCAATACGCGAGCAATAAACTACGTACCTGGCCAGGAACACTTCAGCTCAGTTTGCGCCGAAAACCCTCCAGCTCGGATAGCCCGGAAGGTCGAAGAAAAAAAAATTAAAATAAATAAAGGACGCTTAAATTATACAGGCAGTAATGCCAAGCAAGCCACACGACAGGGGAGGGCCAAAGTGGTAACGAAATAACGTTTCAAGCGCTCGTAGCGCCGCAGCTAGGGACTGAGGGAACCGTAGCAATAATATGCGTAGCAAAATGTGAGTCACGTGCGAGTTGCACAAACAAACGCCAGGCGGGGCTGCGCGTAACAAAAATGCGCAATGTACAAAAAATGCGAAAACATAATTGCCATGAAAACTATTTTTGTATTTGAAACCCGCATCATATATATCTGAGTTTTTTTTTTATTGCGAAAAAATTTGGTCTAAAGCAAAACCACAAGCGGCGCTGCGCGCGTAACAACTTCCAGAGCGCGTGGATTTAAAATGGATGTAAGGTCAGCAGTCGAGATAAGCACGGAGATAAGTAAGATACGTTTAGAGGATTCGTTAGGTCACTCTAGATTGGTGGTCACTCTAGATTGGTGGGGAAAAAAAGCAGGGAAGACATTGATATGACCGGATCCCTTACAGGCGGTACAAGGTAGATAATTTTGAGAAAAAAAAAAAAGATTAAGGAGGTAAATAAAAAAAATGCTAGAATGAAAAACATGCATAGCATACCTGATTAAATCAAGCAGGCTAGGTGACTATTTGTCACCAACCCGTTTCAAGGGGATGACAAAAAACATCATCATCATAATCATGTCTGCTGCTCGCAACTGCAGTGATTCTCTCTGCTTGAGCGTTAAAAATTTTCACGAATGACACCAAAGCATCATCTTTATCTTAGATGTCATTCTCCGTCCACACTCGTCACACGCCGGCAAATTCGATTACCTTTAAAATGTCTTCTTGGTTCGTCTATTGTCTTATCTTCTGAGGGCTACAGAGAGGTTGTCACATGACCAACGAGTCACTGTAATTTGTCCGAGATACTCAAGATCAGGAAAAACAGCTGGCACTATCGCTGAAATAAGCCAGCATTACCAAATTTTTCAGATTCATAGTGCCACTCCATAGTGCAAGTGTTATGATAAACGAAGTCGACTCCAAAATGCGATCGTTCTGCAAAATTTGAGCAAGAACATTACAGCGGTGAGCGCAAAACTTTTTTTCCGTTCCAGAGCAGCCATGATCAGATGCAGTTTAGTTATTACCCGATCCTTTTAACAGCGGAGCTGTTTAAGCTCTTGGTGAGGCCGCGTAGTGCGAACAAAAAAACTGCGCCTGGCGATGACGTCACCGCGCGTTGCCTAGCAACCACCCCGCGGAGCTGCGTGTGCTTCGCCTCCTCTCCGTGCCATGCACATGCGTGCGGCGCGCGCTAAGCTCGGGAGAGAGAAAGAGAAAATGAGAGTGTAGCCAGGTGTAGCCTTGATATAGGGGGACCAAAGAAGACGTAGATGTAGAGCCTTGGTGGTAGTGGTACATACCCACTCAGGGGGATTGGCCAAGAACCGGGTAGTTCGATATAACAATAAGAAAGGAAAACTATAAAATACTGCAAAAATAAATTTGGGAATAGGTACGTATATGAGAATCATAGGTAGAGTATATCACATGATTTTAATAGAATAAGGGAATAAATGAAAACTAAAAAAAAAAAAATAAACAGCTAGTCATCGATTTTGTAAAAATATAACGGAACCTTAAGCTCTGATTTTATTGTCTAAATCTTTCTGACCCTGCAATGAAATCCTGGATGGCATCGACAGCCTTTCTGTCGCTGTGCCCAAGGGTCGGGCCCCCCAAAGATAGTAAATTTTGAACATTTAATTCTAATCTAAGAAGGCGGAACGGCCTTTCTAAGGTTCTTTTTGCGCAATTCAGTATATCTTTGACAGACAACGAGAAAATTATCTAATATGCTTCACGTTGTCCGCAATGCATCACAACGACAGAAGAGAAGTGAAATTCTAAGCTGGAATGATGAGCGGCATTTCGGCGAGCTGTGGAAGACGATCGACGACGACGAACGCGGGAGCAGTGGCACGAGCGCGAGCACGAGCCGCTTGCTTTGCCGTGACAACGACGACAGGAGACGCCGACAGCCCGAGCGCATCACGTGCTTCGCACTTAAAAGTTGGAGGCAATGTGCAATGTATTGTACAAGGGGTCTTAGGAGGCTATACGGCCGGCGCTTTATGTATAAAGTGCCTTAGCACAGGTGTCAAGACGGATGCCAGTGGCGTGGCCAGAAATTTTGTTCATAGAGGGGGAAGAGGGGGGGGGGGGGGGGGGCTCAGGTTACAGCGCGTCCTCCTCCTTATAGAATTTGTCGAGAGATCAAATACATGCATGAATAACAACTGCATTGCCAATGTCAATGTATATTAGATGCTGCAAACGAACTATTGAACGCTACGCACTGTGAATACAAGATAAAGTATGTATATTTTTTTCATTAAAATAATATATTCGTATGTCCCCAAAATTCTGGCAGAAATAACTGATGTCAATGCTTCCGCGCTTTTTTTTTGTCCATTTAATAAGTACAGAAAATATCACGCTAACTTTAGAACTATATCAGTTCAAAACCAGCAACGCAGTACATGCAGCTGACACGAAAAACGTAAAGGCCATGAAATTAACAAGTTGAGCACAAATATTTTGATGAATCTACGTCATTCAAGAATCTTGTTTACATTTTTGTACATATGCAACGGCCAGGGAAAAAAACCTCAATGACGCTGTCCTTCGCTGCAATGGATTGCGCAGGAGCAGCTGTTACCGGTCGTGTATTGTGAGTAATTGCACCGAAATTAAAGTCGCAACAGTGAGTACATATGAAAAGCAGGAGGTCTGCAAAATATACATTAGAAATGCGAAGATAGAATGGAATATACAAATGCGAAGATACAACTTGATAAAGGGCAAAAAAGTGTCGCCGGAAACAAAGTTCACTGCTTGTATACATAAAACCTCGCAACAAGATATTTAAATGTACGTATAAGTCTCCAATAATTCTACGTATCTAAGCAAACGCCACTCTATATAACGTGTCAAAAGTGACAAATATGTTGCTCAGTCACAGTAAACTTTACGCATAAAGAGACACGATCCAGGCAAGAACAATACTATGATCGCAGAAATTGTGATATGTACTTTGGCCATGCTGCGGTCGCGACAGCACCATATGGGTAGAATAATAGAGAAAGGTGCAGAAATCAGTACGAAAATGTGCATTTTAGGTGCCTGCACAGCGGCAACAATTATTCTGCACCCAAAATCAAAGAAGGCTATCGCTTTGTTTCAAAAAAGAAGTAAAAGCAGGTAGCCAAAAAGGACAAACGAAAGCCACAGATAATGCGGCAAGTTGAACTACCCTATATCCGAGTGTGTTTGTTGGGAAACGCTGCGTGGGCCGGGCTTTCAATGAGCAAGGTCGGTCAAAATTGGTTATTGAGGTCCTCGTAATTTTCGTATTCGCATGATAATTTTGATCATGATGCTAACTGTTACAATAAATGGTGAAAATTTCTGTGGTTCTAAAAGCTAATGAACAAGTCATGTGTTTTCATAATTATGAGTTTATGGACCTAAGGGACAGAGCTTTTAGATGTGAAGCAGCTTATGGTTGGGGCTATGTCACTCCCTCCCTCCCTCCACCGTGCGGCGTCCACACCCGCACTGCGCACGCGCATCCTCCTCCCCCTCCTCTCCTTGTATCATCTCCACTCCTCTCCTCTACGACGCTCCCCTCCTCTCCGGATTGCGCAACGAATGGCAACACCTGCGGCTCCGCGCGCGATAATAATGCGAAGCATCTTAGGTTAGAGGTAGAGCGTACTAGAATATGGTCGAGTGGGACGAGCGGCTGGGGCGGCGCATGCTTTGCAGTGAGGCGCCCGACGTGGAAAAATACTGGGCCGGCGCTGCGGTCGAAGTGGATTGGGCCGCGTCAAGGTCGCGCCGTTGGAAACTGCTGGCGATACTGCTCGGCAGGGTCATTCGTACAACTTCGCGCGCTGGTATTTGCGTTCAGACCAATCAAATGGGGTTCATAATTGCATATGACATGTAGTTATGCCTTAAGAATAAATTCCTTTTCTTTCTTTTATTTATTTATTTTTTATTATTTTCTAATGCCGCTCGATGATTGCGCGTGCATTGCGGCCGCAGTGTCGGCTTTCATTCTACTATGCTATTGTACGGTTCCCTTTGGAGAAGAAACACTTTTCTCGTTCTTCAAGCAGCATGTATCTCTCGTGTGTATTGTTACGCATATAGTTTTCTATCAGTAGGTCTTGCGAAACGCAGACGAAGCAACATATGTAACCTTCCTGCTTGCCGCTTCAAAGAAGTAAAGCATATCTGCCCCATCCGGTGCCTTGTACAATTACGAGAAAGATTGATATAGATTTAAAAAAAAAGAGTAAACTGCAGTGCATCATTCCATTCAAGTTTCCACCTTTCTCGCTTAACAGAATGCGGAGTAATTGGTACGGGGTTATTTATTGCAGTCGGACCTCGAGCGCCGAAAACGGTTTTATAGTTAGCCATTCTATATGCTACTCTTTGACCGTAAGCCGTACGTGGAATTTTTTTTCCAGTCGATACTTCAAAAAAAAAAAAAAAAGAAAGAAAGAAAGAAAGAAAAAAGAAACCTGCGCGGTAGCCTAATTAGTGCCTATATCGTGGATACGGCTTTGCGCTGCTAAACTGGAGCTCGCGGGTTCAATCCAGGTGGGAACGAAATCGAAAAAGACTCGTGTACTTCTATTTAGGTGCGCTTTAAAGAACCCCAGGTGACAAAAACTAAGCCGGGCGCCTCATAATCATATCGTGGTTTTGTCACGTAAAACCGAAGAATTGCTTATATTAAAAAAGAAAAAAAGCAGGTGGCTGCGTTCTTCGGCTTATTTCTGGGGGTGTAAACAACATAAATTATTCTCGAGTCTGATTTCCGAGAAAAACATGTTACGCTTATGCCTATATTTCATGTTTATAATATATAAGCTGCAGAGTTGAGCGGTCATACATTTGGGAACGGCATTATACATTTATGCATGCATGCATAAATGTAATGCTGTTCCCAAATGTATGACCGCTCAACTCTGCAGCTGCATAAATGTAATACATATGCCGTTCCCAAATCTATGACCGCTCAACTCTGCAGCTTGTATATTATAAACGGCTGCGTTCAGTTATCCGGTGCACTATCATAACTACCCTAATGAAACAATTAAAGGAACGGCATGTCTCACATACACGCAGAGACATGTGCAGATCTGTTGCGTTCGTTGAAGAAGATAAGTGTACGTACCACATGAGGCACCCAGTTTTAATGGGTTGCAAACATGGTGAGACTGTCAAACAAAGTTTTCCTTGTCTGAATCAAGTTAGCAGATTTACAGGCTGCCCCAAAACGGGGCGTGTATATTGAATGAGAGCTAGGAACTTGTTAGGCAGGACTTATTAACACCCGTCCGTTAATTCTCTCAGAAACTGCGCCTCTACGTAACAGCCACGACTCTCCGGCAGCAAAATCATTCGGAATAACAGTCCTCACTTGCATGCAGTCACTCACCTTTGAGATTTCAATAGTGCTGTCATGCGTTACATTCGAACGGAAATTACTATTCGGCGTCGTACAGTATATCAATGACACTTGCGCGCGCACGCACACACACACACACACACACACACACACACACACACACACACACACACACACACACACACACACACACACACACACACACACACACACACACACACACACACACACACACACACACACACACACACACACACACACACACACACTCACTCACTCACTCACTCACATCACTCACTCACTCACACTCACTCACTCACTCACGCACTCACTCACTCACTCACACACACGCACACGCACGCACGCACGCATATATATATATATATATATATATATATATATATATATATATATATATAAGATGGCTTTGCCTGCTATGAATATTATTGCTGTGAATGAGAGTTTTATTTCCAGTATTCACTAATAAGTGTTTGTTACTGCAAACACGTGCGCTTATTCCGGTCGCGAGTTCTCACTTTTTCATTTCAATTATTGCATTCAGAATATTTGTTAATTTTTCACTTACCTATATATATCGTAAATATATATGTCTATGGACCCTTTGATTGAATTACCTAGAAATACATTGGTCATTCTTCGCGCCACGCAGTTAATAAATCTGGTTTATTTCACTCTAATATTGTTTTCTTCGATCATTGGCCCTGATCAATATCCACCAACAAGAAGAATTTTCTTACGTAGCCTTCATGGTGCGGAGATACCAGTTACTTTTAGAGGACAGTGGTAAGAACAGCAGTTCACCTGGCTAAAACTACATTTGGCACCGGCCGTCAAGAGTCATGGGCGCACCGAAGCAACTAAACCATTAAAAAATGTACTGCACAGAGGTTCTGAGAGAAAAACTGGGCGGCCGCCCGCGTCCGCGTAGCGAACGCGCGATCGCTAGCAGACGACGCGCTTGACAACGACAGCAAAATTGAAGACGTCGCGTTGTATAATCCATGCCTCAAATATATATGTTTGGCAAAATGGTGTAAACATAAAGTTGCAGTTGAAATAAAGCGCTATTTTAAGAGCGTGCTATGCGCAATCGGCCTCGGCGCCCGCAGCCAAAGTACGTTGAATATGCCGCGGAGCGCGTCTCCGCCCAATCCAGTTCACTCGCAGCGCCCTCGCACTATTTTATTGCGATAGCAATTATATGGACACTTCAACCGGATTTCTGCCGTTGGCGTCGCCGTCGCCGTGAGGTTCCGTATAGATAAAATCTTCACCGCGCGCCGTATGCCCGAGCGGAAGCGTGCTGGGACGCGCGCTATCACGGAGAGCGAACGCACTCAATCTCCCACGCGCAAGCAACGAAGCGGGAAGCCAGCGCCGGAGAGCGGGGGGGGGCACTTCTACTGTGCCAACAACCGCGCTCGTCGCTCGACCGCACGGTCTCTTATCTCTCCCACGCGCCAGCAAGGAAGCGGGAAGCCAGCGCCGGAGGGAGCGGGGGGGGGGGGGGGGGCGCACTTTTCCTCTGCCAACAACCGCGCTCGTCGCTCGCCGCACCGTCGCTTATCCCCACACGGCTCTGACCTTTATGCACTGTGCATTCGCCGCTCAGTTTCTGTTGAAGCGATAGACCGCACGTACAGTCAACCACAAAAGTTTGCGGACCACGCGAGCGCGTGCCAGACTGCCTATCCGCGCCACCTAGCGGTACGCCACCTAGCGGCGACAGGGGCGCTCTCCCGGATATGAGCCCTCTTGGTACTCGCCTGCCTGTTAATTTTTTATTCCCGTGCATGACATTGTTAGTTCGTTGTGTTGACGCAGAGCGCTGTCTGCGATAAGACCGCCACATATCTGGCTTGATAGCAGTATCGGAGCAATCACTGCAACCTTTGTCGACTGGTGTGCCAGTGGGTAGATAAGTTTCACGAAGCGCTGCGACGATTTTTTTACGCGACGTTTACTGGCGCACTTTGGTTGGCAGCATCTTGGTCCAATGAGTGTTGCTGCTTCTGCGTCTTGAGAGAAAGGGTAGGGAGGTGTTTCACTGTCATCAAAAATAAAGAAAAAGCGGATGCATAGAAAATTTTCTTTCACACATAGGCGCATCTTCGCATCAGTCGCTGAAAACGTAGTAGACTTGCTTCAGGCCACGTGGTGATTGCCTATTTGGAAAGATGCCGCTGCGTGTTCCACTTGACGAAAGAAGGCACATTGTGCGTTTATTTATAGAGGGAATACCTCAGCGCGAAATCTGCCGCCGAACCAACAGGAGCCGGACTGCCGTGAATAGGATTATTCAAGCTTTCCGCGACGATGACAGATTCACAGATATGGAGCGCAGTGGGCGTCCAAGGGCCACGACTGAGGAAGAGGACCGCCTGATTACGGCCGCCATCGTGGCTGATCCTTTTCAAAGTGCAGAGGATATCCGAGAAGCGCTCTCGCTCACGGTATCGTCTGAGACTGTAAGAAGAAGGCTGAGTCGAGCTTGGCCTGCAGTCTTTCGTAGCAGCACAGAAGCCCTGCCTCTCAGACAGCCAGCTACAAGAACGACTCATGTTCGCTACAGCAATGAAAGATTGGACAACAGAGAAATGGGGCGATGTCATCTTTAGCGACGAGTCAACTTTTTCCACGCGCTGGGACCAACGGAAGCGGGTTTGGCGTCCACTAAACTGCAGGTGTGTTTACAGTGTATTGGCAGTTAATTCACGAAGCTAATTCTGCATCACAACATGTTTCACGTAAAATGAGCTTTTGGACATTACGAGATTTTTCTGTAGTGGTATTATGTTGAAAACATTAACGATTGTTTCATAGTACTACTTACTCTGAAGCTAATTAAAAGCTGCCAGTGGGTCTTTCAGTACTATCTAATGATGTTTGCACGTTTTCTATTGCGACTCTATAACAGCATTATAAAGTTCATACGCAAGAGGAATCACAACATTTTTAGACGCGCCGCTGGAACCCAATTGTATGCTATTTCTTGCAGATATCTGCCTAATTACACACAGAGTGTTCTATCCAGTGGACGGTGTTCCGTGAGCGTGTGGGGAGCAATCAGCAAAGATGGCCTTGGTCCCCTTGCTGCGTCTGGAAGGGCCCTTCACTGCGTCACGGTACTGCGACGTCATCACTAGACACCTCGTTCCGTATGCGCTCGACGGTCCCTTCAGCGACGGCTGCTATTTTTTTCAACACGACCGCAGCCCGATCCATAAAGCACGTATCGTCCAGTCATTGCTAGAAGAACATGCTGTTTGCCAGCTTGAGTGGCCTCCATGTGGCGCCGACTTGAATCCCATAGAAAATGTCTGGGGCATGTTGAAGAAACGGCTGTCCACACGAGCCAACCGCGGCCGCACGGCCGATACGCTGTGGCAAGCGATCGCACAAGAATGGGAAAGCCTGCGCGGTCGACCGGAGATTACTGAATCTTTGTACGAGTCGATGCCCACACGCATCAATAAGGTGCTAGAAAACGGCGGACATTTCACTTCCTACTAGATCATTGAGAGACCTATGTTTCATGACACTTCTGTAAATGTCTTGTGAATAAATTCATCCCCTTCAGACACGAATTATGATGCACTGTCTGCAAATGCGTCAAATGCGCATGGCATCATTTCAAGACGATCACTATTACATTCCAAGAAAGAAGACGAAGCAATGTGCTGTTTTGTGCGAGTTTCAGTAAAAAAATTAATTAGCGTATAACTCATTATCTAATTATTCTGAAATCCTGTCAGCTTCAATGCTTGCATAAAAAGAATCAAATATTAGGCCCGAAACGCATGCACACTTGCTTTTTCGGTTGTATTCGTGTCGACCGGAGAAAAAAAATACTCTTGACGTTGGTCTTGGAACGCGGCACGTCGAACGATTGTCTAACATGGTAGTGTCTCCAGCAAAGTGATCATCTGCAGCAATACGCAGGACAATGAAGTTAACTGACCGCTAGTTGTCCCATCAGGAAGCGGACACGAATGTGCACACTGAGTTTTAGGTCATTTGAAGAAACACGTGGCGTGGGACGCGCCTCCGAAGTTCGAGTCCCCAAACGAGGACGCCGTGTCGCAAAGGGTTATAAAAAGAGTCATCGCACCCGATTATTTATTTTTCTAAATGTAACCACTATAGCAGCGCGGTGGTTCGGGCTTTGCGCAGCAAAACCTGGGCGCAGGCGATCAAATCCCGGCCGCTACTGTCACTTAGCGATGGGGGAGGAACGGAAAAATTCTGCCTACTGACTAAGCATCTGTGTCCCATGGCTGCCTCACCGCTCACTCACGCACTCACGAAAAAAAAAAAAAACTGCGTGGCTACGCGAAAATAGAACTGATAACAGCCGAAGAATACGCTGTCTGATTACTTGTACTGATATTCTGCTCTCAAAATATAAGCAAGTAGCCCTGGCTAACAAAGAGCGCGTCACGTTGAAAGAGATAGGTAGAAAATATTTGCGCACAGTGCGAAAATAGACAGGCCATAGATTTAAGGAGGGATGCGTCTTCACCGTAGCGCTGCTGTCGATCGCTGGTGACGTAGCGGAAGTGTCGCGAAGAGGCTCTTGGCCACGCGCTCGCGTGGTCCGCAAACTTTTGTGGTTGACTGTACCTTCGCCCGCCGCTGGGGCGTATATATGCGCTTGCTGCCAGCGTTTTGACAGTCGTTTTCTGCAGTCATTCAGTGTGATCTATTCATGTTTGTTTGTGCGCGCTCACACCACGCTTGTTCATTGAGTTAGTAATAGTCGGGCCACATTTTCCAACGCACGCTACACATGTAATGCTGCCCGGATCGGCAGTGCAGCGCTACAGGTGTGTCCCTTCGCACGCGCTGCCCACGGGAAGCGCTTCTCGTCAACACCACCGTTTCACACGCGCCTTCTCGTGGTCATCGAGTCTCTCTTCATGTCGGTCTACTTACGCCGCAGCACACCTGCTTACTTAATCAGCTCATGTTTACTACAATTCATATTGCTACCAAAGCCGCTCATCTTACTTCGTATGACATTGCTGTGTTGCTATCGCATTCATTGCTTCGCCCTTAGGGCGAAACTGTGACATTTTTTTTCCACACGCGGCGCTTCAGCGGCAGAGCGCCGTTCGGCTCACTCGACCATTGTCTCGTACACTCTAGTTAGAGGCGCGACGGTAGGCGCTGCATACTCCGCTGGGGGCGCCACAACGCGCAGAACTGTTGTCGACACCGTCGGCGTTTTATCCGCGTTCGCACCGAACGCGCGTAGCGTTGGTGACTGTTGCCGGTGCCTCTGGGGGCGGCTCGGAGGTTTTCGACCAGATCAGCCATTACTCGTCGAGCAGCGTCGGAAATCTTACCTACGCAACGCGGCGATGAGTGCCACGGACAGCGCCAGCGTCAGCGCCGTGGTCGACCCCATGGTGCTTCGCATACTACTCAGGGTTCCCCTACGGGAAGATGGTGCACTTTTTATTGCGATAGCAATTATATGGACACTCCAAAGCAGATTTCTGCCGTCGCCGTCGCCGTTGCCGTCGCCGTCGCCGTCGCCGTGAGGTTCCGTATGACGTCATTGGAGATGAAATCGTCGCCGCGCGCCGCCGAACGCTGTATGTGCGAGTGAAAGGGCGCGAGGGACGCGCGCTTTCACGGGGAGTGAACGCACGGCGGAGAACAAACGCGCGTTCTGTGCCGTGCTCCCTTAAAAGGGCTGCAGAAGTAGGCGTATCTTTCCTCCTTTACAATCACCATATATGTAGAGCAAACGCGCCTTCTTCTGACGCACGAAAGGCCGCGGGGGGGGGGGGGGCAGGGAAGGGAAGGGAGGTGACGTTTAGCTGCGGCACCAAGTCCCTATTTATATCAGAGGCTCCGGCAACAGTCACCAACGACGCACGCATTTTGTGCGAACGCGGGCAAAACGCCGACGGCGTCGACAACAGTGCTCTGTGTTGCCGGTGCTGCTGCATGTCCAAGTTTATACAGCTGATAAAGCTAATATCATTACTCCGTATAGCTCTCTACCAATTTGCTATCGCAATTGATGCTTCGCCTTTCAGGTTAAACTGCGACATCATTTTTTATAGGAGGCGTTGCAATCACCATATATGTAAAGTCCCTAAAAAACTATTTTTGTAGGGACTTTATTTTTTTAGGGACTTTACATATATGTAGAGCGAACGCACCTTCTTCCGACGCGCGAGAGGCCGTGGGGGAGGGGGGGGGAGGGGGAGGGAAGGGAGGCGACGTTTAGCTGCGGCACCAAGTGCCTATTTATATCAGAGGCTCCGGCAACAGTCACCAACGCCGCACGCATTTTGAGCGAACGCGGGCAAAACGCCGACGGCGTCGACAACAGTTCTGCGTGTTTTGCCGGTGCTGCTGCATGTCCAAGTTTATACAGCTGATAAAGCTACTATCATTACTCCGTATAGCTCTCTACAAATTTGCTATCGCAATTGATGCTTCGCCTTTCAGGTGAAACTGCGACAACTTTTTATTTGCATTGATTTTTGCTGCTTCGCTATCTAAAGGACAAACTTTACTCGGCGGGGAAATTGAGAGAAGTGGTCAATGATTTCCGACACGTTGATGCCGACGTCTCTGTGGGCGTATAGAAGCGCCAGCCTAACCATGCGTTCCTCAGACATTGTAGAGCGCAATTAGTTTTTTTTTTATTAATCACATGTTAAAAATTTTCTCTCTGCGCTGGAAGAGGTGACTAGAATCTGTAGCAGTTTGTACACATTTACACAGAACCTGCAATCGCAATGAGAGAGGGCATCTATTCCGGTGCTAAAACTTAAAACACTCCTTCTATGTCATTGGCATCTTTGTTTAGGTACCTTACTCAAACAGTGCGCTGTTCGATTCCAGCAACATCCGTCGTTTCGTCAGCAGGTATGGAGAAGCAGCCTGCAGCGTTTACTTTTGCATCTAGGCTTTCTTTGATAATTTCACCATAAATTTCTATAATTTGGTTTTGTACATCTGGGTTTAAATACGAGGCATTACTGGGGCAACATTGAAAATGTTTCTTCAAACATGTATCGCCACAATCAGCTCTCATGTGAAGAAGTGCTTTGAAAATACCAGTATTTCCAGCCGGTGCTTTGCTTTAAACCATAGGACCACTGCCCCTATGTCCACGGAGAGCCAGACTTTGTCGCCCGCAAAAAAAAAAAAGAAAAAAAAAAAACCTGTCTCATAATAGGCCGCTAACTTTCTTCTGCTTTCTCTTATTTTACTTTGCCTGCCTTGGTCCAGCTGATCGATCACATTGGGCGCGCTTCCTGAAAATGTTTGGAGAAATTTATCAGCTGCCAGCTGACAGTCACGGTGATATTTAGTATTTTCGTGTATGGAAGATTGCGAGCGCCTGCTTCCATCTCTGGAACGGCGTGAATACGAGGGCTCCAGTGCGCACTTGTTCGCCCAAGTTTATAAGAACACATTAAACCCGTAAAGTTCTTCGTAAGCCACTCTGTTCTTCGTAAGCTGCCTGCTGTTCCGGAGTTCGTACGATGCGTGGCCTACCCATGTTAATTGAAGTCGGAGAGAAACTGCTGCACGCGTGCTCGGCAGCACCGGAGAGAACGACGTCACTGACGGCGCAGCCAATGGCGCGCCTCTCTTTCTCTTTTACGTGTCACAAGGGTAGTTCAAGGGCGCGTTACTAAAACCCCTCTATATAAAAAGTAGCGACACTCTCCTCCTCCGCCTTCCCTCCTCCTCGTTTCTCCTCTCTTTCGCGCTCCCTTTTCGACCGTTGCGCCGCCTGCACCGCTTGAAACACGTGCACTTGTTTATCTTTCGCCGCTGATCAGATTCGACGATCGCCGACTATGTCCGCCGCTATCGTCGTGCTCCTCGCCAGTCGGTAGACGCTTCTCGGGCGAAAATGGCGATGGAGCGTGATCGTAAACAAACGCAGCCAGTGCCCGGGGGCTCGACGGTCCACGTGATGCTATTAGGCCAATACCGACGCGGCGTCGGCCTCGGACAGGGTGTGCGAGGAGGCGGCGGCATTCTTCAAAGCGTGACGCTACTTTTTATATATAGGGGCTTTACGCGTTACAGGTCCCGAAGTCCACAGGGGTATGTGCCATTGCGCTTGGACCCTTTCTGCACTATCACCAGGATCGGCCCACTTTTCTGCGCGCATAGGACGGACGGATTCTTGTTTCGCCTAGCCATGTACAGCTTCGCTGTAATAACAGAAGTTCGGCACACGCATGAGGCTGCGTTTGTACCAGAAAGCACGCCTTCGTGCATAGCGTTCACCGCCAGCGCTTCCCGGTAAACATTACGGTTGTATAAGCTGCAGTTGGTGGGAAGGCGAAGCTTAAGCTTCCTCCATTTTTTTTTTTTTTGCAAATTGGGACAACCTCTCCATCTGTTAAGATCGCTAAGCGATGCGTATAGGTATACAATATGAGTCAAGGGTATACGATAGTGGCCTTGCGCTCTCGTGAGGTTGCTGTGTGGTATAGGGTACATTCTCCTGTCCTCTTTATATAGGTTAGTAAGTTCATTGTAGGAAGTCACTACCTCTTCTATCGGGGGGTCCAGTTCCAAGGATAGCGTGAGCCGGTTTGTTAACGTGAGGCGGCGCTGTTCAGCTCGGACTCGACGGACCAACTTGAACTGCATGTTCAACAGAGAGAGAAGAGCAGCTAAGGCCGCTGGACTCCTGCCAGGGGGTATTATGTAAGTGTCCACCTAGTGGACATGTCCATTTCGTCTGCTGCTTGAAGGGCTGATGGCTGGGGGCGCCTGTCTCCTTCTGACGCGTACTCCAGCCCAGCCATCAGAATTTCAGCAGCCGACGAAATGTCTGTCTGTCTGTCTGTCTGTCTGTCTGTCTGTCTGTCTGTCTGTCTGTCTGTCTGTCTGTCTGTCTGTCTGTCTGTCTGTCTGTCTGTCTGTCTGTCTGTCTGTCTGTCTGTCTGTCTGTCTGTCGTCTGTCTGTCTGTCTGTCTGTCTGTCTGTCTGTGTCTGTCTGTCTGTCTGTCTGTCGTCTGTCTGTCTGTCTGTCTGTCTGTCTGTCTGTCTGTCTGTCTGTCGTCTGTCTGTCTGTCTGCTGTCTGTCTGTCTGTCTGTCTGTCTGTCTGTCTGTCTGTCTGTCTGTCTGTCTGTCTGTCTGTCTGTCTGTCTGTCTGTCTGTCTGTCTGTCTGTCTGTCTGTCTGTCTGTCTGTCTGTCTGTCTGTCTGTCTGTGTCTGTCTGTCTGTCTGTCTGTCTGTCTGTATGTCTGTCTGTCTGTCTGTCTGTTGTCTGTCTGTCTGTATGTCTGTCTGTCTGTCTGTCTGTCTGTCTGTCTGTCTGTCTGTCGTCTGTCTGTCTG
>NC_051158.1:26993157-27048157 GCF_013339745.2 Dermacentor silvarum | reverse complement strand
GCGGGGCGCACGTTTTGGAGTGCAAGTATCAGACCATGTCAGATGCGTATCAGTATTTTGCCGGGACATGTCATATCATTCAAATTTCTTCACGGGGCGTCTTCCGTCTGGCGTATAGCAGCATGTCTCACACTGTTTCGATATTGCCTGGATCGAGCGTTGAAATTTGATGATGAATATCTCGAATTAGGTGCGATACCCACGATACTAACAAAAAAAAAAATTGCCGGGGTTGGACGCGGTTAAACAAGTTTGTCGAGCTATAGCGCGGTTTTGCTTGCTTTGGGAAAGGACACAGACGTTCTTCGGCACCATAAGCAACTACCGCATCTACAATTGCACCTCAAGACAACACACAGACGCTGCTCGGCGCGGCAACAGCAGCGAGGGAATTGACCTTCATGCTGCGTCTCGCTTCAACGCAAACTAAGCGTCGAAAGCACAGCACATACGAAGCTACCAGCACTTGGTGCACTTTGTTCGTATAACAGGTGGCTTTCGAGATATGGGCGCCCACGCGGCGTATGCAGCAGCCGCCGGTAGTCGCAAGCTAAGTCCCAGTTTGACCTTGGCTGAGCTTGAAGGTCAGATTTACGGAACCAGATGTCTTCTGGGTTTGTACCTGGAGTAGTAGAGCTGTCGCTCTAAAAAAATGTGGGTGCATTAACATGCGACTGCCTCCAAATTAACCATGCATCTGAACAACTGCCCTCAAGGTTCTAATGAAAAAGTTACGTACGAATGCGTTCATTATGCTTCTGAAACTCGTTTTTAGTGGCAAAGTATATGTTCGCCTCGCCTCAGAACTTTCCTGCTAGAAAAACACACCATTCACTACGCTCATATATGTTTATTAAGAAAAAATATCTGTATAGCCTAAAAATATGTACCGCTCTGTATACGAACGAGTGTGTCGTTAGCCGGCTTTGGGAATCCGTTTGAACGCTTGTGAATGCCTAGACACCACGGGCCGCATATAGAAGGGCTTCGGAAGGCCGCATGCAGCCGGAGTGCGACGTTTAAACGAATCGGCGGCTTCATTGCACCATGCCTCTCGTTGAGGCGAAACCAGCATTCACTATTATTATGTTGAATGCACGCAGCTCCCCGCCCGAGGCAATTTTCCGTGTATTCGCGGGCTTCTTTCACGATCCGAAAAACTCTTTTATGTAGCACGTATTGAGCAACAGAAAACTGTATCGGGAGTTCCCGATACAGTTGTTAACGCATCTTGGAGGGTTTACGGTAGCGCGATTAACAGACGGGACAAAAGAAGGCTCACAGGGACAGACATGTTGTTCTACAATTTTCTAATCGACACTTTTCATCTAATTATAACATTTAAGGAGTTGATTAATTAATTGAGACTAATTATGTAATTAGGTGGAATGCAAGAAATAATCTGATTATCTCCTAGCGACGGCAAACAACATTACCTTGGTTCTGTCTAGCTACGTGGCATTTGCACATTTTTAAATCTTGGGGCATGATGGGTGGGATAGCTTGTATATACAGGGTGTTTCAGCGATCACTTTCAAAAATTCTTAAAGGTTGCCTGCGGCAGATAGCGCTATTCTAGTTCATGAGCTGGTCTACTCGAAGAAGCGGACATTACTTGCACAAGAAATTGAAATGCATAATCGAATAATTAACAGAAATTCACTAATTAAGTTTTAACTAATTACTGGATGGCTCATAGTGTAATTTACAAATTGTAGCCGTGGAGTTCGCAAGGCGGATACACTTGGAACGAATTCTCGGGATGACACCAGTTTCGAGATATTAATTCCCGAACTTTGCGGAGAAATGCATTGGCGTGGTTTTGCAGTGGCAAAACACACACACACACACACACACACACACACACACACACACACACACACACACACACACACACACACACACACACACACACACACACACACACACACACACACACACACACACACACACACACACACACACACACACACGCACACGCACACGCACACGCACACGCACACACACACACACACACACACACACACACACACACACACACTTAGGGCCCATTCACACTTGCGACTAGGCGAGGTCGCGCGACCAATTGCGACTGACGACCAGAAAACTACTCAAGACGAACGATAAGACGAACGATGTTCACACTTACAAATGCGACCGACGAGTCGCTAAACCGAAATGTATCACGATATGCCGTTCACGTCTGCTTGAAATGTCATCGCCGCGTAAAATAAGCGTCTGCGTATACGGACGTCCTGTTCCTTCGCATCTCATTGGTTCAGCTGTTCTGCGACTGCGGTCGCGCGACTGAAAAATCGAGCAGTGAGCGACTGGCCCGAAACGGTCGCATTTCGAGAAAAGCGACCATTTGCGACTACTTGCGACTGGTCGCTTTGCGACCAACTTGGTCGCGCGACCTCGCCTAGTCGCAAGTGTGAATGGGCCCTTACACTTACACTTACACTTACACTTACACTCACACTTACAAATGCGACCGACGAGTCGCTAAATCGAAATGTCTCGCGATATGCCGTTCACGTCTGCTTGAAATGTCATCGCCGCGTAAAATAAGCGTCAGCGTATATGGACGTCCTGTTTCTTCGCATCTGATTGGTTCAGCAGTTCTGAGACTGCGGTCGCGCAACTGAAAAATCGAGAAGTGAGCGAATGGCCCGAAACCGTCGCATTTCGAGAAAAGCGACCATTTGCGACTGGTCGCTTTGCGACGAACTTGGTCGTGCGACCTCGCCTAGTCGCAAGTGTGAATGGGCCTTAGGGCCCATTCACACTTGCTACTAGGCGAGGTCGCGCGACCAATTGCGACTGGCGACCAGAAAACTACTCAAGACGAACGATGTTCACACTTACAAATGCGACCGACGAGTCGCTAAACCGAAATGTATCACGATATGCCGTTTACGTCTGCTTGAATTGTCAGCGCCGCGTAAAATAAGCGTCTGCGTATGCGGACGTCCTGTTCCTTCGCATCTGATTGGTTCAGCTGTTCTGCGACTGTGGTCGCGCGACTGAAAAATCGAGCAGTGAGCGACTGGCCCGAAACGGTCGCATTTCGAGAAAAGCGACCATTTGCGACTACTTGCGACTGGTCGCTTTGCGACCAACTTGGTCGCGCGACCTCGCCTAGTCGCAAGTGTGAATGGGCCCTTAGTCGGAGTATAAGCGCAGCCCCCCCCCCCCCCTCCCCCCCGGGAGAACTTCGGAGAGGGCTCGTGCCCCGGAGCCCTCTCCGTGGTCGGCGCCTATGTGATTGCATGATGATTGGATTCATGAAACGATCAACCAAGGTCCCCGAATAACAATCGACGAGTTATCAGAGAACACCGGCATTAGTTGGGGGCGCATGCCAACGAATTTTGACTGAGTAATTGCAGAGGAGGCGAAAACAAAATTTGAAGTGGCAGCCTTTCAATAATGTCCAGCCGTAAAAGTAGCTTTGCAGGTGGCCCTCGACAACAGCACAGGTGAACAGCTCTTAGAATGCGTCGAGCAGTGGAAAAAAAAAATAATAAACGAATTGACAAATGCACTGCAGCTCAAGGAGAATACTTTGAAGGCGACTGAAGTGTTTTAAGCGAAGCTGTTTAGGCGGACCCTGTGCCGTCGTTGTCGGACTTGGCTAAAGAGGGGCCACGTGACCTAGCGGGAGAGGAGAGGAAAAGAACAGCTGAACAGGAGGAAAGGGGTTGGAGTGACCCCTGTGAGAATGCTGCGAGAGGGTGCAGATGAAAAGGAGAACAGGGAGAGGGGTTGACCTAAGTCGCGCCGTCCAATACTCACGTTGGAGGGGGAGAGCGGGAGGCTGACCAACCAATGGCGGTGTAGGAAAAGACTAGGTCAATGAAGGAGTGGGGTGTAGGAGGAGTTCGCGTTAGCGTTGGTTGTATATACGGAGCTTTGGTCCAGGACTCTTGTCTGGGAACGTACAAAAAGCGTGAGGAACGCGCTAGGAACGCCGTCGCCCGTGGACGCCGACGCGTCCCATTCCCGTCAAGAAGCGCCGTTCCCAGCGTCGCTGTTCCACCATCTTCACGGAGTGGAAGGGGCGGTAATTTTTTTTACATTGAAAGTGAATAGAAATGTTTATTCCCATTAAGTTCGGTTATTTTTGGGTAGCCCCCGTACTGTTCTTACTTCGATGTTCGCAGCTCGGAACAGTATAATATTTGCTTATTAAGACAAAATATTGGCCCATGAAGTTGAATTTCACTTTCTTAGCTAACACACGTCAATATTCCAAGAAACGTTATAAGTTAATCGGGAACTGGCATTAAGTTGTTATCAATACACATATATATCGACATCGACATTAGTGTCGAGGTGTAATGAAAAACCGTAAGATCTGTTTTTAGTGGATTTATGCTCAACATGTTTTGACACCAAGAGCCTACGTTATGCAGATCAGCATTAGCTTTTCGCTCGACGTTATTAGCGCAAGTGAAAGAAAAAATTCACCGACGATTACGATACTCTCTAACGCGAATTTTGAGCGCAGCTCCATACGTGTTTTCATTCCGCTATATATTGGCTGGTGCGGACAATCCGTCTCGTGCGGCACGTTGCAAACGGAGCGAAGTGTGGCGCGACTGCCTCGCTAATCGGGAGGTTGACACGTGGGCGCGATTCACAGTAGCCGCCGCAGACAGACCTCCGCTCATGCAGCACTTTGTTCCCATATATGGTATCGGTGGCGCCATTGGTGCACCGACGAGGCACGCTACTCTTTCTACATCTCGTAGCCATCGTCACCGCGGAGCCCGTCTTGGGCGGCACTACACTTTTATTCTTACGTTTTATCCATACCCTCCTCCTCCTCCGCTTTCCACCTCATGGTTCCGCTACACCCTCCTCCTCCGCTTTCCTCCATACGTTCTCTTCGCTATCGCCGTGTTTCATCTCCCGCTGTGCTCCGCGTTTGCTCTTTCATCCTTCGCTCTGCTCGTTCGCTCGGTTACGAGGGACGCCGACGCTCGCCGCATGAAGAGGCGCCTAAAAGCTGCGCACTAAAATAGTCGTGCCATCTGCATATAGGATGCAGTCGGTAAAGGTCAGAGGATTAGGTCGGTCGTTAACAAACAGTAGAAAGAGCAGCGGGCCAAACATCGAGTCCTGAGGAACACATTCATTGATGTTCTTAGCAAATGAGAGGTTGCTGTCAATTGGAACAACCTGAGAGCGATTGGTTAGGTATGCCATAGATATAAATTGAGGTGTCGGGCCAGATATGCCGTAAGATTCAAGTTTGTGAAAAAAGAATTTGATGATTAGCGGTGTGAAAGGCTTTTGTTAAATCTATAAATACGCTCTCAATGAGCACACGCCCTTGTGAATTGCCTCTTTAATTTTATCTGTTAAAGTTAGAAGTGCAAGTTGGGTTGAGTAACATGGCCGAAAGCCATACTGTATAGGTGAGAATAGACTACATTTTTTTACGTAGGATGCTCAACGTGTATGAAAAAAAGTATTTTAACTATTTTGCTGAAAAATACAGATACAGATAGGTCTGTAGTTACAGATAAAATACAGATAGGTCTGTAGTTATAGACAAGTTTGCGACCGCCTTTAACGTAAACAGGTGTTATTCTGCAAAATTTCAGAGAATTGGGAAATATGCCTGTTTTAAAGATTTTGTTGACAACGTCTGCTATGATTGTTCTGTAGAAACTAACTTGATACAAGATGACTGAACAGAGTCTAGGCCAGGTCAAGTTGACCTAAGTGAATATACTCGTATAACATGAGAGTCTTTACCTGCACTCGTTCGTCGCAAATAAAAGAATGAGGATGGCGATGGCAAGGTCGGTAACGGCGATCTACCTGAGAATCTCAAGTGCTACTAGAAAACTCTCTGAAGGCATTCGCGATATCTGTTGAATAAGAGTGTGTTCGTGTGGCAGTTTTAAGTTTCTTTAAATGCGCGTGACATTCACTATTAAGACATTTACTGATAAACTGCCAGTTGTGGCTAGTATCATTGCCATTATTCAGTATCTTGTACCGAGAGTAGTCTAGTGTTGCGCGCTTAAGTGCAGCTGCAAGCGTGTGGGGAATTATTTCAAACAAGTGTTAAGATCACAGGTGCTTTTGTGGAGCTGATTTTTTCTCCAAGACTAACCTAAGCAACGCCCTCGTGACCAGATATTTCCTAGGGGAACTAAAAGAACGAGTTATGATAAATGCAGTCGTGCATTCCAGAGGTTTGTCAGAGGCAAGGCATGTCCCAGTCTATAGAATTCAAGACTTATTTATTGTGACAGGACATGGACATATATGTCAGCACAGTCCTAAAGATCGAACCAGATTCGAATAGACAATAACAAGAGACGCTAAATCTGTTTATACATATGGTCCCTCATATACCTAGCTGTGCAGTTTCAGGACGTTATACCTCCCGACTATTGAGAGTGCTGCAGGTTATTCTTTCAAAATACAAATTTCATTTCGTTAGCAAAAAGTTTATTATTTACAGCGAAAGAGAGGACTAAGCTTCCATTTAAAAATTATTACACTCTGTCCATTGCGATTACACTTCATCGTTACGGACTCTCGTTCTCCAAGCAGATGTACAGGGTAATATCTATGCTTATATGCAACGCTGTGGACATCCAAAACTCCACGCATACTTTGATCTCGTCAATACGGACAGCGTCGGAACGTCTATTCCTTCAAAACGAACATTGTACATAAACCCATGCATCTCGAGTGCAATACAGCCTCGAAGAAGACCGAAGGAAGCCTTTGAAGGTTTCGTTGTTTGCAGTGTGAACACATTCAGCCTGCGCCTGTTTTCATTTGCTGTCATGTACTAATCAGCATGAAACAATAAACATGTACCTGAAAAGAAGTGCTTGCCAAAAGCTACTTTGCTACTTTGACTATACTGCGTTCGTTTGACCCGACAGTCATGTGAACACAGAGTCCCGCAGCAGACTTCGGCTTTAATGTGCATGTTCTCCGGAGGTTCTTTTGCAGGGAAGCTGCATAAGGACAAGTCCGTCCGATAATGCTCATGCGGCCAATTATCTAGACATGTATGAATAAAACGGCGTACGGCGTGCCTCATAATCAGAACTGGTTTTGGTACGTAAAACCCCAGAAAGAAGAATATCAGTCACGTGAAGGCTTCGAAGACTATATACATACTACACCCTCTGTTAAAGGCAAAAGTAGAATTAAAAGGTTATTTTCTGCATAATAATGATTTTAATTAAGACATGATTCGACCCGCTTCGTGGACTATTTTGGCCTCATGGAACCAAAGTTTCCGTCCTATAAAAAGGTACGACCGCATGCATATTACATTTACACGCACTAACTTGGGTGCTTCAAAGCATCCTGTGTAACCCTTTCCAAGGGCAGTTCGTTTTTTTCGTGGCCGGTGATTTCCCTCGCACAAGTTTACCTAGACAGACTTGGGAAAATCCATAGACTCTTACTTCTGAAAAAGCCTAAAGATTAAATTGCAGGTCGCCTGTGGATTTCAAATAAAATAACATAATATAGCTTTATTTGGAATTCATTACAGCGTCATAATGAATGCAAGGACAATGACTCTATAGACTTTTTATGAAGTAATGACTGTGAAATTTCTGCAAGTAACCTTCGTAACAATCTATGGACCCCGATAGCAGATCAGAAGAAATTAACTTGTAATCAGTTTTTTTTTCTCCGTGTCTGTAGATTGCACAGTCAAAAGGACAAGTTTGTAGCAAGACAAATCGGTCTTCATGAAGTTCATCGCAAATTTGCAGACTGGATTCAAAGGGTCCATGACATGGGGACAGCCAATCAACTCCTGGCACGGTGACGTGTAGCCCAAGTATAGACATAGTTAATCGAGCCCCAACAACCTCGCCATCTCGGTAACACTGACATCCCTTAAAAAAAACATAATTCTTGATAATATATCGCACCCTAAGAGTAAAGTACACAGAAGGCAGCGAAAAATCGGTAGAGAGACAAAAACGACAAAAATGTCTACTGCTACTTTTGTAGTAACAGCTGGGCAACACCAACATCATTTCACGGCAATCATAAGCTGTAATTATCACGAGCAAAGAACCGCATAAACATATGTGATATCCCTCGTTCGCCCATCAGTATAGCACTACAAACTATTAGTATTTTCATACCCAGGCCTACAAGTCGCCTCCAAGCCCCCCTTGGTGACGCTATCACCGAACTAGTTAAAGAAACTGAACCATTTCACCGACGCTAATCCGGTTTCAAGCTGATTATATCTCAGTGACGTAAAAACAAAACGCATGGTGGCGAAGTTCCTTTCATCACGTCGGCGGCCGGGCATCTGCCAAAAAGAGCCTTGTGCGCTTCCATGCCCCGAGGAAACGGAGGACGAACTCTGCAGGAGGTGAGATACGTGACCGTCGAGATACGTAACATATTCCCAAGCTGGCCAAAGGCTGTATATCTGCTCGAATACGGAACGCCGGCGTACGTTATTCATGCGCCACCGTCGACGTAAATCACGGTGGCAACCGCCGGCATACATCAGCGAGAGGGGGACGGGGGTGGTGGTGGTGGTGGGGGTCGCGGCTTCTCTTTGTCGACCCCCTTCGGAGAAGAAAGTCTTCGTAACAAAAAGAACGTATTACGTAGCGTACTTAGAACCCTTCCTGGCAGGGGCAGCGGCCTTAACCCCCCTCCAGTCCGTCCGTGGGGGATGGGGTGGGGGAACCGGTATTTCTCTCCCTCCCGATGGAGCCGGAAGCTCTGTCCGATAGCGGAAGGGGTCACGCGATGTCCGACCAAGGTGTCAAAGCTCCGACGGCATTGAAGCAGTGCGGCGGTTGCGGCTGCGACTTTCCAGGGAGCTGTCCGTATCCTCTCCGCATCTTCGGCCGGCCATTCGCGTTTTTGAAATTCCCGTCGGTCCTTCCACGAGCAGTGCAACTGGTCAGTGCAGAAGAGAGAAGTATGGGAGGAGAAGGAGGAGGTGGTTGTAGAAGGACACGGGCTATTTAAAGCCGCGCCCATCAGAGTTTGCGTCGCCGTCAAAGCTAGCGCAACAGCAGGGAAGCGAACAGGTGAGCATGCCGGGTTGAACCGTCGTCCCATTCAGCGGCGGAATCCTCGCGAAAGCGTTGTTGCTGAAATTCGGCAGCGTTTCTTTTTTTTTTCCTCAGGAAAGTTTATAGAGCACTGCAGAAACTCAGCGCGAATCTTTTAGAATGTCAACAAGAAATTTTGTACGGGAGAGCCGGCAGGTAGAGAACGGAAAGACTTTGCGTGGACCAGTGCTTGAAGCTGGGGCTTGAAGCAGTGCTTCAAGTTGGCGAGTTTCCATTATAGTTCTTGCGCTAGCGTAAGTATGCAAGGACGGGGACACGGGAAACTTGGCGGCGCACTGCGGGCCAGATGCAAATGTGAGGTTATCTTTGCTGGCACTTCAATCCTAGGAAGATGGGGAATAAAGATAAGCATAGGAATATTGGAAGCGTAACGCGTCGTGCTCACTGGAACCGAACAGGAGGGCGTCAGCGCATCTTCGGTGAGTTTCACGAAGAAATATATGGAATATCTGAACGGCGAGGCAATGTCACGTGATAACCTTTACGACTTATTTTATCATCACGTCGCCGTTCTTCCTGCCTCGCGTTTTCAATAAGCACCGGTTCTAATTATATTGCGCTTCACTCGTATAGTATTGTGTCTTCGGGTTCATGTCCCTGTCCATGTGCCCTTAGGCCAGCGCAATAATCATGTTGCATGGACCCTCGGTCTTTAGACATTTCCGCCTGGTCCAGAAGCTCCCATCTCTGTGCTGCATTGCCCGTGTGTACAAAGAATACGTGTTCGAGCAGGTGCTCACGTGGGCCAACAACAAGGAGACCATAGGGAATTCTGTCGACACCCGGGAGCTCTAGCTCGTTGGAAAGGTGTTTTGGTCTATTGGTGCGGGCTCACGCGGTACTTGCAGTTCCAGAACAAGGGCATGGTGCGATAGTCCTAAAGGTACACTAAAGAGCCACACTATAAATCAGTTTGAACTGGTAAAGTATGCTTTCAGGTTACTACGGTACATGTTTGGCAAATGAAAGTTAATTTATAGCTGAGAAAATGAAGGCCAATCATTTCCTTTTTTTTTAATTTCGCGCCAAAGCCTGAAGCACCGATACGTCAGAGTTACGTCACAGGTTTGAAAGCATTTTTTTGTGTATATAGGTCATTCCCGCATCGGAAATGTTCTAAAAAATTGCTACGCTAGCTATTTGGTTGCTTTAAACCGCAATGCATGATGTCCTTCTTTACTAATAAACACTTAAGTGAGCACGAGTAGACGCTTTTAAAGAAAACAGTGACGTCACTGCGATGTAGTGCCGTAACGTCAGGGGGGCGTCGACATCCGTGTTTTATTATTTGCTTCTTTATCTGTCTTACTAAGTCTCTTCCGAAAGTAATTCAGGGGCCTTTTTGCTATTGCCGAAACATAATTTGATAATTCTTCTTTAGTGCCATTTTAAGAAGGCATAGCAATGACTCAGGTAAGCTAAGCAAAGTACCAAAAGACAGATCTGCAGGCGGCATTATAGTGGGCCAAACTGTCGAACGTTTGGCTCCACAGAACTGCGTGATCAGCTTACTGTGGAGTACACCAGACCTGCTTGGTCACGTAACGAGCTGATGTGGTGGAGAACAGCAATTATTTTTCGAAGACTCTTTCTCCTCTTCTTTTGTATTCTGCACTTACATCTGGTAGCTTTGCAACGCTCACGGTAGAGGTAGAGATTTCGTGTCAGGCAAACAAGGATCCGGAATGCCATTCTGAACATTGTCGAATTCGGACATGTCGGCATGTTGAGCCAATCAAGGGACACCATAGCATCCCCGTGAGCCAACCAGGGCTGAAAAGATGGCGAATATTCGACACCAAGGCGGAATTCTAGCAGGGTCCAGACGAAACCGTCAAACGGTGCCATGATAGAGCGCCCTTCGTCGACTTAGTATTCCTGTCTTCGGGTACGCTATGCCCAAGTTCTGTGGTGTGATGTACCAACGAGCCAAAACCTCCAATCCTATGTGCATACTCGACGTCGTCGGCTTACGCCTACTGGTCATGGTTTTCTCCCTCGTGCAGAAGAACATGGCATCCAGAATGTCTCTCGGCGTTGCTCTTTTGATGGTGGTCCTCCTGGTGGTGGCGCTGTCATCGGCACAAGAGTACCCGCCGCCTGGACGGCCTGGCGGAAGTGGTCGCGACTGCAATTACCTCTGTTTTCTTGACAACTGCAACCGTCGCAAGTGTTACTACACCTGCAGTCGGCCACGGTACTGCGAGGAACAGGCGTCTCTATTACTCTCAGGGGGTAAGTTGTCTGTGTACACTTTAGCTGCTTCGCTGTGCAGGTGCATTCGTGATTTATTAGGGAGTAAGTTGTATGCATACACTTTAGCTGCTGCGCTGTGCAGGTGCATTCGCGATTGATTAGGGGAGTAAGTTGTCTGTGTACACTTTAGCTGCTTCGCTGTGCAGGTGCATTCGCGATTGATTAGGGAGTAAGTTGTCTGTGTACACTTTAGCTGCTTCGCTGTGCAGGTGCATTCGCGATTAATTAGGGAGTAAGTTGTCTGTGTACACTTTAGCTGCTTCGCTGTGCAGGTGCATTCGCGATTGATTAGGGAGTAAGTTGTCTGTGTACACTTTAGCTGCTTCGCTGTGCAGGTGCATTCGCGATTTATTAGGGAGTAAGTTGTATGCATACACTTTAGCTGCTGCGCTGTGCAGGTGCATTCGCGATTGATTAGGGAGTAAGTTGTCTGTGTACACTTTAGCTGCTTCGCTGTGCAGGTGCATTCGCGATTGATTAGGGAGTAAGTTGTATGCGTACAACTTTGCTGCTTCGCTGTGCAGGTGCATTTGCGATTTGATTAGCGCTGCTTTTTATGGTCGCTGTTGCAACACGTACCGAGTGCCCCGCCGAAGTACTTAGCACACGTCGTCTGTATACTAACACGGAGTACGCAAAACAGGAGCGTGCATCACAGGAGCATGCAATGACCGCGAAGTGTGCGAAGTAATACGGAGTGTGGCTTCATAGGAGCATGCAAAATTAATGTACCATTTTCCCACACCACACACACACACGCAATTGGGCATTCACTTGACAGGACACTTATAATTATTTCTCGTTTAAAGCATTGTCACACGATTGAACCACATCGTCAAGTATAAATGACGACACGTTTGCTAGCTGATACATCAATTTGAGTTTGTAACTACAGGAGGGAGAGAGGCGAGTCCGTTATTTTTTTTTGCGCAGAATAAAACACACCTTTTTTTACTGAAATTAATGAAGCTAATTTTACTTGTTTAAATATTGAGTGGTGCTGCGAGATGATGACAGCGGTATTCTTGTGTTGCTGCTTGGTCTAAGAGTTTGGAAGACTATATATGACTGTTAGAAACAGTAGTAACCTCGGTGGAGAAAATGCAACGATTCTATCCGAGTGCTATTCTTTTTCGGGCGTCGTCAGTGTTCCCAATGGCGATCCACCCGCGTTACCACGAAAGGTACTACGATGACAGGTTATCACGAAATGGCAGTGACCTTCTATTTGAGGCCCATCTGGTTGCCTCATGGACCAACAAATACAGTAGCAAATATTCGCAGCAAGATGGCGCAAATTGATTATAACGGACTGCCATGCTATTCATCCAGCCAGGACCACAGGGACCGTCCACCTTCCAAAGCGCTGGTATTCAAAGGTAATGCGAACGTTAACTGCTCAGCAATCGAGACGAGGAAGAGACGTTTAGAGTATTGCTGAAAAAAAAAACAAGAAAGAGAGAGAACCGGGGTCGTTACAGGCGTACGTAAAGTTCCATTATAAGGATGGAGGTTTTAATGAAAAGAAATATAACGCAGATAGGGCGAAATGCTAGACTGCAATAGATACAGAGAAACTAATTAGCTCAAGCAAGCTAGGTTAGCATTTCTCACCATTCCGTTTCAAACAGATTGGGCTTAGAGATCGTCATCCTTATCATTATCATCATCATCATCATTGGGATTGACCAGTTGAGATCGGTGGACAGGAATAGAAAGGAATAAGGAATAGAATCGAGCAAAAGGAATCCTTACATCATACCGACTCTGGACACGTATATCACTATATATCACACAGCATTCAGCGTGGTACGGGTATCCTGAACTATAGTTGCTCTGGTATTGTTTTTTAC
Source organism: Dermacentor silvarum (assembly GCF_013339745.2). Lineage (NCBI taxonomy): Eukaryota > Metazoa > Arthropoda > Arachnida > Ixodida > Ixodidae > Dermacentor > Dermacentor silvarum. Next base: position 27,034,941 of record NC_051158.1, on the reverse strand, counting down.
ATACTTCACAGCGTGGTGCTCTAGAGCTCATAGCAAGAGTGTAGACGTCTGTACATGTATTCTAAACTGAGTGTAGAAATGACTTCAATTCTTGCATGTGCTGTCGGTTACGAATAATCCGTATTCCCACCTAGGCCAAGACTTGCGATCGTATAAGTGTATAACTGTGCGGTTTGAGAAAACAAATATCCTGTTTAAATACGAGCCAAACGACTCGCGAAGTCATGGAGACGCGTTTCCCATTCACAAGTCAGGTGGTCAACGCGTGATTCGGCTGACAGAGAAAATAATTTGTTTTTCTAAGATGTACAATCGAACCCGGATATATCGAACTCACATGTAACGAATTATTGTGTATAACGAAGAACGGTAAAATACCATTGCAAATTTTTTTATAAAATTTTATTTTATATATCGAAATACCAATATATCGAACCTTTTTGCGATCCCCTTCAGACTAACAGCGCGGCTGATTATATCAGATTCGATATATCCGGGTTCGGCTGTGCCTAACTTTGTGGCTACTCTGATGTACTTGTGTCGCCTTAACGTCTGTGTTGATTACCATGCCACATTCCTGCCTGTGCCCTGTATAGCCCTTGGGCACGTGACTGCAATAATTTCCTATTTCAACTGTGGCGCTTGGCACCTAATTAAATTTTCTTCTGTCTTTTGATTGCTGCGTCCTTGTCGTTCTTTCCTAGTGTTCTCGTTATCTTGCACAACGTTTATAACGAGTGCGAAGAGAAAGATGAGCTATATGCGCGGTTGAAGCGCTTAACCGGCGTCCTTTGATGTGGGCTTCGGCATGTCGCAGGGTCAGCGGACGGCGTGGTATCGGCCCCTCTTTCCCCGGTCGACGACGCGGACGACGCGGACGTTCCGGAGGTTCCGTCAGCGCCTGCTGCGACGCCGATCGCCTGACGCAGCGCCCCAGCGATGAATTGAGCCACCACTATATACGCACGCATCACAGCAGTCCAACACGCCCGATGACACAACATAGTTGCAACTCCCCCTCGCACGACTATATACGCCCCGTGTTCATTTCATTAACTACATAAGGAACTGTGACGTCTTATAGCGCGCGCCGTTTACGATGGACATTTTTCGCGGTGCTGGTCACATGTTTGCGCCGTAGCCCGGAGCAAAGCCGCGCTAGAATAGGTAATTTGGTTAGAGAGAGAGACAGAGAGAGAGAGACAGAGAGAGAGAGAGAGAGAGAGAGAATGCACTGTGTTTTCTCGGCACCTTTAATTTAAAGTTAGGTCCAATCTGCGCTTTGGTACATGCAGCTCTCTAGATGACCGACGTGGCGACATGTCCTTGCCAGGTGCCCTGTGAAAGACTCGGATTTATCGTCTCGGAGTATAGGTCGGTATAGTGTAAGTGAGATAACACAAAAGGGCGGGTTAAGCTAGCTGATTGGTTTCGCATGCATGCGCCGCTATAGGCCTAACAAGAGAACCTGCGAGCGTCTTAAGACCTGTTCTTGACGGCCACGTTCGCGTATCTTCAGAAGGGCACGCGAGTTGGGCAGTAGCCAGCCCTTCGCTAAGTGCAGTTTATGGCTTAGTGCGATACTGACTTCGAAATGTTGGCACAACTCATACGGTAGTCCGATAAGGTTTTTTTCTTTTAACTGTGCAGTATTCAAGAATGAAAAGTCCGATAGGAATCGTCGCGCTCTTTGTGCCGCCAGCAACACCAGCTGCCACCAGCCTTTTCGATGTAATGCCCTCCGTGATCGGAAGAAACTCGTACTGCATTAACGATCTTGGAACCAATGCTTCGGCGCTGGAGGGCCAGACGTCACGGGAAGCGCTGATCGCGGTCTGATGGCGAAGGATCACGGCGCTTAAGCGGTTTCTTGCGCGTTGAAGACGGCCAACAACTATTTCTCTTGACTATTACATGTAACAGTTCACTCCATTGACAACCCGAACATTCACAATCTCGTTTGTGCTACTCGAAAACGCGAACGCGTGGATTAACCGCATTTACACGGCTTCTGTCAAAGCTGCTGCAGCACACGGACATTTTATAGTAATCTGCGCTGACTCGACACCCTGCGGAATGATAAGCGGTGGTGCATGATCGTGCCGTCAGCCCAAGTAGCCTGCTTCGACTAACTCTGCTCCAACTAATATCCTCCGCTCGTGTTCTAAGTGTTCCCAAATTTGGGCATTACGTAACATAGCAGTCGCAACGTGCTTTTCTTGCTCAAAGAAACGCTTTCCATGTAATTGTATTAACACATTATCAGCACTCATCGGTGATTCTACAAGGGTTGCAGAAAGCACTACCATAACTTATATCTGTCCTCCGGTCCATTCATCGTCATCACCCGTACCAGAGGGCAGCAGTGGTGTCTTTTTAAACTTCCCATGCGCAGTGTGAGGCAGACCGTGCCATTGCATCATCGCATCTATGAATGGGACCGTGGTCCTCAAATCATGTCCTATGTGGTGAACATCCCGGACTACCTACACGACTACGTTCATGGCTGGATTTTGCAGAGCGCTCGGTAAACGTGTGCACATCTTGCACGGGACATTATTTCTCCAAGGAGGTGTACATTAAACGTCGGTCCTTCTTCAGACTTCTCCAGAGTGTTCAAAGGTCACCGTTCTTTCTTTTGTTATTAGCAAGTGAACGCACGTCACTGGAATGACGCAAGCAAAAAAATAAAAAAAGAATTTAATAAATTCATTGTATTGAACAATGTACTTCTATACTGCGTACCTGCTTTAGTTGATGAAATATGTCAATTTCGTCTCCGGCGCCGCGGAGTGATTGTCTCTCTGAGAAACCGCCCGCTCAAAGCCGAAAAAAAAAAAAGTCAGTGACGATTTAGCGGTGAACGCGATGGAAATGCGTTAGCATTAAGTCGCATCTCTTTTAGGTCCCGCATTCATTATTTCGATTCGACCGCACTACTGCGAAGTGTTGTTCGGGAGCTCACTCCGACACACTTCCTGCCTCTTCGAGAAGGGAAGTGCAAATGATGGTGGTCCGGTCCGGAGCAGACGTATATATATATATATATATATAGTAGTAACTGGATTTTTCAATGGGCCAAGCGTATTTAGGAAAATCAGAAGCACAACTTCGCGGTTATCTTAGGTTTATTATTTACCCAACAGTTTCGGTCCACCGACCGAAACTGTTGGGTAAATAATAATCCTAAGATAACCGCGAAGTTGTGCTTCTGATTTTCCTATATATATATATATATATATATATATATATATATATATATATATATATATATATAGAACTTTAGCAGTGCTACAATTTAAACAGAACAAGTATTTAATTTCGACGGTTACTATACGGGTCCACCGGTCGAAGCCAAGTTTTCTTGCGTTTGAATGGTAGCCTGAATAATTTCTGTTTATATATATATATACACACAGGGGATGGGAGAGCTTAGAAGAGTGTGTATTTTGAGTATATATATATATATATATATATATATATATATATATATATATATATTCAAAATACACACTCTTCTAAGCTCTCTCATCCCCTCTGTGCCTCTACCACGTGGCTGCCTTCCCACACTTCACATGTACATACACGTTTTTTCCGTTTTGACACTCCTGCAGCTCACGCATTAAAATTATCGATGAACAGTACTTTGGAACTCACTTCCTACGATTTAAATTCCGAAAGATGTGAACGAAAGCTCGGAACGTAGCCCTCACAATGAAGTTAAACTGTGTGGCAAAGCGGTAACTCTAACCGTGGGAGGAGGCTTTGTGAGCGAGAAGTGAAACTTAAACACGAAGGGTTGATGGCGGCGTCACTTTCAAGTACCAGTGCACGAGCTTAAACTTGAAAGTGTCTTTTGTGCCCCTTCAACCTATAGCTGCTGTCGCAGAAAAAGAAAGCAAAAAAAAAAAAAAAAAATCAGAACTTTGCAGATGTGGGAAAATCCGAACAATACCCGCCAGGGTGGCTCAGCCAGCTAAGGCGTTGCGCTGCTGAGCACGAGATCGCGGGATCGAATCCCGGCCGCGGCGGCCGCATTTCGATGGAGGCGAAATGCAAAAACGCCCGTGTGCTTGCGTTGTGGTGCACGTTAAAGAACCTCAGGTGGTCAAAATTAATCCAGAACCCTCCACTGCGGTGCGCCTCATAATCAGAACTGGTTTTGGCACGTAAAACCCCAGAAAGAAGAAAATCCGAACAATTCGTATATCAAACACCGCGCGAAGCTACATAAGCGAGTACTCAAACCTTCGGAACTCCAAGAGGTCCAGCCACTGGCAGTTTACTTCAGACTTTGCAAACGCATCTGAACAATTCATATATCAAAGACCGCACGAAGCTGCATGAGCGAGTACTGAAACCTTCGGAAGTCCAAGAGGTCTAACCACTGCCAGTTTACTTCAATCTTTGCAAACGTTTCCCTGTATCTGATGCAATTACTTAGATATAGCCGAGACATATTTTCCCGCTTTCTTTTTATATCCGGGATTAGTACTTCTGTACTTACCCTAACATCCGACACATCGTCTTGTATGCTGCACCGTCTCTATACCTGCACTGTTAAGTGCTACACTACACCAGATGAATCTCTCTGGCTATACCCGAGGTGCATTGAAACGTTTCACTATATCCGGTGTATTAGTTCGTTACACTCGAGGCCGTGCGCAGACGTTGAGCAACTGCCCGAAGTCTGCCTAAAGCTTTGCAAACGCTTCACTATATCTAATGCAACTCTTTTGCTACAGCCGAGTCCTTTAGAATACTTCGCTATATCCGAGCTCTTAGCAGTGGCATAGCCAGAATTTTTTTTTTTTTCAGGGAGGAGAGGGGGGAACCCTCGTGACCTAGGACGGGGAGGGGAACGAAGAGGGGGGGGGGGAGGGTCACGCGCCCGGTGTGCCCCTCTTCTGGCTCTACGCCACTGGAGCTTAGTACTGTAGTATATACTCTGCCAGATCCGCAGAGGTTTTCTATATGTTGCGGTCTGTTGTGTACTGCACCGATTCCGTTCTATGCGCTTCCACACGCCGCCACACGTTGGCCCCACTGTCGCACAAAAACCAACAAAAACCGTCGCGTAAAAGAGGAAGGGAGAGAAAAGACGAGGAAGAGGGATAGAGAGAAAGGAAACGCCATGAGGCAGTCGGCCGGGAGATAGCCCAAAACTAGTACTTTCCGGAAGAAGCACGCCTTCATCAAACTCTTTCCTCGTGGCGAATGTTTCGACATAATCAAGGTCTTTTCTCTTTCCCGTATATATATATATAAAAAAAAAGCGACGTTCGGGACGGAAGGGCGTTGGTACGGTGACGGGATTCCATTTATTATAACCTCCGCTCGGCATTGCGGAGATGGAAGAGATAAGATAAATCTTGCACGCGGGCATCGCCAGATCGATCATTCGCGGTCTTGCGGGTGTTTCGAGGTCTGCATGGTTGAGGCGAACTGGAAGAGAGCTCTTTGGTACAAACGAAATGCCGCGGACAAGCGAAAAACCGAAACGGCAAATGAACTCCAGTTGAGAAGGGCAAGATCGGAAGACTGTATCAGAGGTATGCGAGATTTGCAGCGGTGTTTCAACGAAGGCTTGTGTAGAGGCTTGTGAAGTGTATGCTTACTTGGGCGCAGTGGGCGTTTTAGAATGTTCGAAAATTATTCGAAAAATATTCGCATTTACGAATAGTGACTATTCGATTCGTCATTCGAAAGCTTCGAATATTCGCACACCCCTTAATTATCATGTATAGGTTGCCTTGTCTTCTTGTAAGCGCTCTTTTACGTTACAGACCCTAGAGGCAACATTCTTAAGATGTCCATTGAATTTTTTTTCCTATTTACTTTGGTATATTGCAGTCCACACACTTCAAAAGCGGACGTTTTCATAACGTCCATACAAAGTTGTCAACCAAGAAATCTAATGCACAGCGTCCACTGCGCGTTTGTATAGACATCCGACATACATGTCACATACAGTAAATCACCTGGAAGCTATGTGGCTATTCAAATAATACTTTGCTATGGTAGCACGGACTACCCACAGCGCGGTCTTATCATAATCATGATTGTTAGCGGCCAATCTAGTATCTATGGCAAACCTACCCCTCCCCCCCCCCCCCTTTCCACTGCCGCAGTTTGCGGGACAGCAGGAAGCACGTGATCGTGATACAACATAATCGCTATAACAACTGCGTGCAATCATATGAATCCGACATTATCTACTGAACCTCGACAAACAAGTTGGAAAAAGTAACCCATTAAAAAAATACGCTGCCTACATTCATGTGGTTACCTGGCTAGATCTTGCGTTTCGCAGAATCTCCAGTTACCTTATATGGTCCCGCTAGAAAAAAAAATAAATCGCATGTGCCTGCAAAATCGATGCATGCTATATTCGATTACATCTCGAGTAAGTATAATGCTAAAGCAAACTATAGAAGTCAGTGGAAAGACTGCAGCATTTCCATTACGACTTTCGTAAGGGTCGACGTGTACGTCTTTATAACCGTGACTCACTGACATAGAGTTTGGGCGTGTTCCAACCTTTATAACTCCCAAAAGACTTGTATACGCAGTGAATTGTCGCACACGGACCACACGTTCCCGAAATAAGCGTTTTAGGGCACACAGCACCGCTCGAGTGTCCTTCCTCAAAACAATCGCACTTCGACGAAAAAAAAAAAAAAAGGAGAATCACACTATAATTCGTTCGATACGGAGGTTGAAGCCGTGGATATATATCACAGAGAGTAGCTGCGACGAGAGACCGTGGTGCGAGCCGTTCCAGTCGTTAGGGGCACAACTCCGTGGCACAAACTTACATACCAACTGCAACGGCGGAGTTGAAGCAATTTTCTTGAAGACAGTGCAGAAGAGACAGTATAAAGTATATTCTTCGGCAACGCGTTATTGGCGACAGAGATCGCTATGAAAAAGAAAAAAAAATACGGAGTAACTAAATTTAATAAAAACGAATTAGGCCCTACTATTGGTTACTATAGAGCATATATGTAGCAAGTGCGCATTTCAAGCCGTTCTTCATTCTGACATGTTCATTTAGAATCCAGTCCCACAGGATTCCAAGTGATCATACCTTAAGGTTCATTTCAGCTGGAAACGCGTTGCTTAAGATATCTATTCAAAAGGTGCTTATTGGAGTAAGCCAATTATTTAGTGGCAAGGACAGTGACAAGACACAGACGTACCGGTACCCGGCGCCGTCATATAATTTGTTGCCGAAGGAAATGGCAGTGTCATCGCCCCTAAAGCTGCACTGCCTTCGAAGCAAATTGAAACTTCTTCGCCCGAACAGCAGGTGTACGCAGCGTTCGCGCACGACAGCCCAAAAATTGGCTTCGCGATCTCACACACGCACGCACGCACGAGGACACCGTCGAAGCAGCACGTTGGCTAGGGTGGCGTCACGTAGACTAACTGGAGCTCGTGCGACAAGATCACACAGACGCCAACGCCCACGTGCCAGATCTGATGGCTCGAGCCCAGCAGGTCCACGGAGCCGGGCCACTGGCGCTCGGGCAGCTTCGTCACGAACACGAACAGCGACATGGCCAGGAGTACCAGCACCGTCAGGTGACCCGGCAGCGTGCGAGCCACGAGCGACGGGTCCCCGTAGGCCGCGTGGTGGGCCAGCGGCAGCAGGCTGTAGAGCGCGAACCCACCCATGGCTCTGACCCGGGCCGCGTCGTAGTGCTGGTCTCGGAAGCGAGGCGCCGCCGCGAGCGCCAGCGACGGAGTGGCGGCCAAGATGGCGGCCACCAGATGCGCGACGCGCCAGGCGCCCCGAAACTGGAGCGCCGTGAATCCGACGACGTAGGCGACCACGCTGAGCCAGACGCCGGCGAAGTCGAGCCGGTACCAGGAGCGGGCCTCGGGCGTGCAGTTGAACGTGTGGTACACGGCCGACAGCATCAGCATGGCGGCGTACGCCAGAGCCATGGCGGTGAGCAGCGCCCGATGCGCGAGCCCGACGCCCAAACGCGCGAAGCGGCCTCCGGCGTGGTCTTCGACCAGGAGCGCGACGAGCAGCGCGAGAGCCAGCAGGTTGCTCCATATGTTCACGGTCTCGTTGTGGACTTGCAGCAAGCTCAGGAGGCAGTCGGTGCGGCTTCGGCACCGGCGGTATCCCGTCAGGATGTGCGGATTGTGGTGCTGCTCCGGCGGCAGGTCTTCGAGGCGGCAATGTTGGCCGCCGCTCACCTCGAGCAGCGGTCGCGGGAAGCGACTGGCCGTCCACCACAGCCGTAGCGAGCGGGCGTACGCGAACATGGGCTCCATGGCACGATGTGTGCGCCGGCTACGCGCTGCAGATCGCCCTCGACGTTTCACCGCTTCTGTGGGGGGGGCCTTGTTCGTGGAGCGGCGGCGGCGGCGGCGGCGGCGGCGGCCAAGGCCCCCACGGCGCGAGGGTGTTGCGAGCGGCTATTGACCATGATGATGATGATTATGATGATGACCTTGACGTATTGATTCCCATCGGTCGTCATCCTCCTCATACTTCCCCTGCATACAGTCTCGAGCTGCCGGTGTATATAGCAAGGTCGCTTGCCATGGGGAAGCGAAGCGTTCGTGCGTGACCCCGATAGCAATCGTGGATTAGCGCGATCGCATCGCCCTTTCGGAGCGTTTGCATGTTATCGCTCGAGCCGCAACGATTACGAAACCGGCCGACATTGCGTCTCACGCTTGTGTGCGGATCAGGGTCACGCGAACGGCGTATTGATACGCCGCCGCGGGCAGTTGTGGCCGAGCGGCCGACGACGTCTGTAATACCGAGCGCGATCGAGTCAATTGGCGTGCGTTACAAGGTAACGATGATTTGGCGACGGTGTCGTTACACCGTCGTCACCTATATGGCTGCAGCGTTTGGTAATCCCGCGATCGCTGGTGTATGCCAAACGAGTGCCACTTCTTCTTTTAATTCTTTTGTGGTGGTACACGTGCTGAACTCACTCGGGAATTATACAAGTCGAAAAGATCCAGTGACGAAAGGCGCTCGTCAAAGCGACGTCGAAATGTATGTCGACGTTAAATGGCCGCGTGATGGTAGGCTGCAGTGGAACGGTGACCGGGGTTTTGTAAGAGGGCGGGTCTAACCTTAATTGCATCACAGCTCGCGCAACTCCGCCGCCGCGCCTGTTCGCCTTCGGCTATCGATCATGTTGCGTAACCGCGTTCCGCTCAGCGGTTTCACACGGCATAGTTTCGTAGCAAAATCACTAGAGGGGCATCTGGCGCTTGTGTCTATATGATACTGCGGCTAAATGTGTGCGCATATGATAGATTCATGTCAATAACAGGTATAGTATATACGCAGATTTGCCTATAGACTTTATCCCTTTAGCTTCGACCGACTTCGTGGCTCTGCAAATTGACCATTTTAGACAAAACATTGCGTTATAAGTGCAGCGATCTGCAATAATTGTTCGTATGTGTAGAGATTTATCGCCTGTTTAGAAAAAAATTGATATCTTGGAAATCACAAAAAGAAATAAAAAAATTCGTCGACCCTTTCACTCCGTGAAGATGGTTAACCAGCGAAGCTGAAACGTGCTTGTTTATCACTCGGTTAATCACCTGTTTATCAATGGGTTATAATCCCGATGGTTATTAAAGTATTTCTCAATCATGAGGTTACACACACGTTCGGCTGCGACGAAGAGAACGACGTCACTGACGGTACACTGCCCGCAGTCCGCCGTTGTCGCTTACGTTCGATGTCCCGAGTTTGCTCGGCGTCGGGATAGCAGCATTCGCCCGCAATTGCCGCTTGCGATTCTTCGAAATTAAATTGCTTCAAAATTAAATCTCTCCGTTCCGTAAGACAATGAAAGGCTCATACCCCCTTATGCAATGGCTCGTACCCGCGTAAACGCGGCCTCCCCATTACAACGACAGAAGTGAAATTCTACGCTGTAATGATGAGCGGCAACGGAGCCATCTGTGGAAGAAGAGGACGATGACGACGAACGCGGGAGCAGTGGCACGAGCGCGTGCCGAGCACGAGCGCAACCCGAGGGGCGCCAACGAGCCAGCTGCGGAAGAAGACGACGACGCTCGAGCCAATGACGATGATGATAGCTTTCTGTACACAGGCGATTTCGCCTATAGTCGTATACGATTTCGCCTAGACATATAAAGCTTCGCTCTGAAAAAAAAAAGAATAAAAGACCTGCCGGGTAGCTCAGTGGCTATGAAGTTGTGCTGCCGAGCGCGAGGACGCGGGTTCGAACGCGACGAGACATCTGAAGCCGCGCACAGCAATTAGACAAATCCGTGCGCTTTCCATCATTTCCATGGACGCCGAATGATCGCATCATCACAGTTTCTTCTTGTATTTCGGGCCCATAGGCCCGAAAGGGGGTTAGACATACCTTCAGATTTTTGAGCCCCCTTATATAGGGTTCAAATTCTACCCGCAACGTTAATCTTTTGCATACTTGTTTTGCATTTGCTTTACTTAATGCGTTCGTTGTCAGGAACGGTATTGCACGCTGAGACACGCGTGGAATTTCTGCGAGGGAATTGTACTGGACGCGCAAAGTTAAAGAAAATTACGTAAATTCAACGCATAAGTTGCAATACATGTGAAGCGTTTAATTACACGCTACACAACTAATGGAAATGCGTACAATTGTGTTTGCTTTCATACAGTGCAACGTGCCTTGCACCGAGTGAATTGTTTACATTTATCCACACCGTAAAATAATTTGCGCATTTAAAAGCAAGAAAAGTGTAAATCGTCCCATAACTCACCCTTACACCTATAAAAAGCGTGCAATGGTGTGAGTTATATTCCGACTTTCACCATTATTCACTTTTAAGGGTGGAAATCATCTTACAGTGCACCGGAAAGATGACAAATTTAAAATCTCGTCACTCTTTTTAAATCTTTATACGCCCACGGCTCATAAGATGTGCCGGAACGCAAACACCTAAGTGAGTGTACACTGTGCGCGAACTCTACGCAGCAATGTCACGAAAGCGATGTATGATGCTTGTCAGGGGATGCCTTGTGTATGCACAGAAGTACGACTTCGTGTAGCTACAAGTATGTAGCCACATGTAGTATGTAGTATGTGTAGTTACAAGAATGTAGTTGCATCGAAGAATTCCGTACCTCTTGTGTCAAAGTGACCCAAGCCCGACCTTGAGGATTATGGCACATAGTGAATGGCTAAATCGAAGGAACCCAAGTCAAACAACCCGTTGAATATATATGTATACTCTGCTAGCCCATTAGGAGGTCGTTGTGCTCTAGAGAAACCTATGAGCCGATATACATTCAAGTATTACGGTTCAGCTGTTTTTTCTTTATTACGCATGAAAGGAGGTGAGCTTACTGGCACTACATTGTCGGTCAGCACAGAGCATACTCCCGTTTGCTGACACTTGGATTCGCCGTACGCGGAACCTTCATCGAAGCTTTTGATTTGTGCTGGACAATAGCTAGCCTTCGGATACTTCTGTGCAATGCAGTTAGACTGCAGTTAGCTAATGCAGACGCTGCTTTCACGTCTCTTGTCACATTATACTGAGGTGTAACGTGCCGCGCAATACAGCGAAGGACAACAAAGTGTCGCCGCTTATTTGAAGGCCTTGAACTTGTGTGCGCCGCAACCACTCGGGTCAACAACAACAAAAACAACTTCCGGTCAGCAATCCACCCGGTGTCTGTCTGGAAGCAAATCGGCCGAAAGACATGCAGTAGTACCTAAAACGTTATTGGCCTCCACAGCTTCAACTTCTATACACTCGACAGAACCTCTTCGCACGGCCAAACGATGGTCTCACGCATGCAATCAGAGGGCTTGTACTTCAACTCGCGCCAGTCCCTTAAGCCAGGTACCGATGCGATTATAAGTCAGGTACCGGTGCGTGCCACGTTGCAGGTTCGATACGTGCTGCTGCAAAAACGGCTACGCATAAGCCCGAAAACAGACAGCAGAGCCCCCTATAGGAAAATGTAACGTATCACCACTTATTGCTTATTACGGTGTAACGCATGGGACGCGAAATAAAGGTAAGTAGGGAAGTTGTGATATCCCCTTCAGTCGCGATGTACACATTTGTGGACGCGGCTTATTTTTGATATTTCTGTGCACTTGGGGCAAGGAATAGACCACAAATACCAAGCTTAGGGTAAATTGAACGTTCTGCTTACCTCAAGTACCTTCATTTTACTTCCGAGGGAAATCTATCACTACCGAAGACCACTTTGAAGAATGCACTACAGCGTTTGACGGGAGGTATGACGAGGGACGTTTCTGAAGCAATTGCGAAATAATTTGCTCGCCTTTCCAGTAATGCTTGCAACCAATAAGTAAGCTGTGCAAATAACTCGCGCTAGTGATAACATTTTTTATGAAGAATCGTATCGTTATTAGTGCACAATAATTAGATATTTAATTTCTTTGTAATTATGGTGACTCATCATAAAATGCAGAGTCATTTTACCACCTTGACTTGCTCTTAATGGAGTCTGCAGCACCTTGGCATACAATTTTGTAAATTTCATACATTTATCGACAGTCAATCCTAATTCGTGACTGAAGGGGATATGCCATCGTCACAATTCTAGGCAGTCACGTGATGACCTCTGTGTTTCGATATATTCCACACGGCAATGGGAGGCAGCGCTGTCCATCCAGCTCAGACTCGACGGACCAGCTTGAATTGTTCAACCGAGCGAGAAAGGCACCTAAAGCTTTTGGATTCCATGGAGTGAGGGGAATACAGAGCGGGGAAGCTACCTACGCTCGTTTCACACGCGTGCTGTTCTGTATAGCAGCAAGCAGCAGCAGTAGCAGGGTAGGCAAGCAAAGCCTTGTTTTAAAATGCATATAAGGTTGATGTATAAAGCGTTGTGGGACAAAATTGCACCCCAAAAGGTGTAGAGCCAGTGCTTGAGTGTGTGGAGTGAGTAAGCAGTTACTCCCGGATAAGGAGTAGACAGTGCTCCCTTTCTTTCTAGAGTGTAAGCACGACTGAATGCGGACTTCTTTTTTTCGAGCACAGCGGACCTCGATATGCCTTAGTAACCAAGCACGGTGGTCGTTTTAACAGCGGAGCTGTTCTCAGTCGAGCGTGCGCCGTCGATGACGACCGCCGTCACGCATGAGCAGAGCCGGAGAGGTCACGTGACTAGGAGAGGATGAGAGCCACGCCGGGGGAGGGTAGGTCAAGGGACCAGCAGAGGAGGAGAGGCGCGCTGGAGAAAGAGGCGACCAATGAGAGGGCGCGCTTTGGGGGGAGGAGGCGACCACAGCGAAGCTGAGCATTCGCGGCCGTTTGGCTGGCCCGAACGGCGCTACTTGCGGGGGATGGGAAAGGTGGTGGTGAAAACATTTATTTCGCAGTATGCTTGGATATGGCGCTGAGCCGTGCTCCCTCAAGGGCTGCAGAAGATAGCGCCAACCTTTCCCTTTCCCTCAAGAACCACTTACCAGTATGCTTGGACCAGCCCGTAAGGGACTGGTCCTTACAAATACTGGGTGGAGGTCCCTAGTTCGGGACCCCAGTGGCCATAGCCGCCGCCCGGGCGCGCCCAACTAAGGCTTCTTGGGCCTGTAAGTCGTGGCAGCCGAGCAGGGTCGCCTCCCAGTCTTCCAGGGTTGGGTTGGGGATGGGGGGGATGGCCGGGTTGGAGGGGCAGGCCCACACCATGTGATAGGTGTCTGAAGACACCGCACCACAGTGTGGGCAGTTGCCAGTAAAGGAGGGGTCAAAATGTTTTAGAACTGCCGGGCACAGCAAAGTGTTGGTTAGAAGGCGGAGAAGGAGCCGCTCATCCTCCTTTCTAAGACCTTTACATGGGCGGGGGTAAAGGCGATGACTATCTTGATAGTATATTGTAATATCTTTAAATGTATAGGCCGGATTAAAATCGGGTTTCTGATCGGGTGGGGAGAAGAAAACAGCCCGGTGAGAGAGCGCGCCGGCGGCTGCGTCTGCTGCCTCGTTTCCTGCTAAACCCTGATGAACAGGGCACCATATAAGGTAACGGTGTGCGGGGTCCGTATCCCGTATGCAATTTTTGTAGATATGATAGGCTAGAGAGGGGGTCCAGCCTTGTTCGACGTTCCGACAGGCCCCTCGCGAGTCGGTGATTATGTATTTCGAATCGTAATGCGAGGCCGCGAGAGCGATGGCGACTTCTTCCGCGTGTGTTGCATTGCGGGCTCTAAAGGTGAGGCCGTTAACTGTGTTGCTGTTGTGAACTACCACCGCCGTGTACCATCCCCGTGGTGAGGACCGGAGGCATCCACGTAGTAGACACCTATTTTGTTGCCATAATGTCGGGCTAGAGCCTCCGCGCGCGCCAGGCGCCGGCCATTATGATCTTCATGTGACATGTTATTTGGAACAGGTCGCACGTGGAGGGCGCGTCTCCACAGTTCTGGGATGCGAAACCTATCATCCATGGGAATGGTGTGTTGGATATGGAGTCGAGCAAGAAGGCGGCGACCTGACTCCGTTTGCGACAGGCGTGTGTATTGGTTTGTGAGGTGCGCTTCCCGGAGCTCCCGGAAAGTGTTCACCACCCCAAGGGCCATAAGGCGGCTGTTGGACGTGGTGACGGGGAGGTCCAGGGCACGCTTAACAATTTTGCGGAGGATGACCTCAAGGGCCTCCTCCTCTTGTTTCCGTAGGTGAAGGCAAGGAGTCGAATAGAGAATTCGACTGGTCACGAAGGCGTTTGCCAGCCGCAAGGCATCCTTACTTCGTAACCCCCCGCGTTTGTTGGAAACCCGGCGGACCATGCGGCCCACCTGGTCCCCCACCTTACGGAGTTTGGCCAATGTATCTGGCCGTCTGTGTTTGTGGATGTAGAGTCCGAGTACCCGGATCTCTTCAGCTTCGTGTATGGGACCACTGTCAAGAGACAGAGAGATTTTAGTTGTGCACTTCGGCGAGGGTCGGAGGTGCACAAATTCTGATTTTTTAGGGGAACATTGAAGACCGCAGCGGCGAGCGTAGTGGTCTACTATCGTCGCCGCTGTTTGCAGGCTGGTTTCAATGTCCGCTATGCTGCCCTGTGTGGCCCACAGGGTGATGTGATGGGACGCGTCGGCTTCCACGGGCGACGGCGTTCCTAGCGCGTTGCGGGGAATGGGACGCGATCTGTCGAAACAGCGGAGATGTGGTCGTTCCTTCGGTCTAAAACGGAGACTACCACAGCGAAAAAAAAGAACAGTACACGACAATCGCAGAACCAGAACGACCACAGTTCCGCTGTTTCGATAGGTTTCACTTTGTGGAACTGGCTGCATTTTTTTTTTACATTGTCGATTGCCCAAACAGGCTGTCTTATAGTGGTCGGTTCCCAGGATTTGGTCGGGGAAGGAGAACCGCTTGCTGTGCAACTGCCCGCGTTGTCCGATTTTATGGCCCCTGTGAGTAACAGCTAGGCTGTAATTCCTAATACCGAGATGTGCCGTGAGGAAGAATATAGGGAAATACTAGGAGGATAGACAGTGTGAAGAAAGGCTGCGTGCTCTATGATGCGGTAAGGGAACTTAAGATGGCAGGAGAGCTAGGCCAAATAAAGTAGAAAGAAATGTGCACCTGAACGCGATGCAGCAAGAGACAAACTCATAAAAGTACATGACAAAGTTAATTCGCATGCTCTCAAACAGGCGCAGAAAAAAAAAAGGTTTAAATTAAGCCTTCAGTGTTGAGAATGGTTTGAACTACATACTGTCCCAGGATTCTCTTTTCCGACAAGTGGCGATTGTTCAGTCAGTGCGGTTTTAAAATACTCGGACATCGCTCATGTAATCGAGGTTAGCCCTCTTTGTTCGACGTGATCACTGCGCCAAGCAACATGCCATCAGTTTCTTACATGAACTACAACGCCCAGTGGAAAGTGAAATATCACCCGCCGTGGTCGCTCAGTGGCTATGGTGTTGGGCTGCTGAGCCCGAGGTCGCAGGGGTCGAATCCCGGCCACGGCGGCCGCATTTCGATGGGGGCGAAATGCGAGAACAACCGTGTTCTTAGATTTAGGTGCACGTTAAAGAACCCCATGGTGGCCTAAATTGCCGGAGTCCCCCACTACGGCGTGCCTCATAATCAGATCGTGGTTTTGGCACGTAGAACCCCAGTTTATTGAAAGTGAAATATTAATTCTCCCATGCGTTTATTAAAGGACGCACCGTCAAATGCAGCGTGAGAGCAAACAAAGGTGACAGGCAATGCGGCTTCGCTGCCATATAACCATCGCTTCGCACGTGAGAGCGCGTTTATCTAAAATGTAAGATTCTTCCTATTCCATCGATATCGGCCTCTGATCACGAACGTGCAAAGCATCTCGGTCGCAAGCGCGAGTAGCTTACGGCCGTTTCATAAGATCACGCGAGGCGACACAAAGCGTCGCTGTTTTATGTTCAGCAAGGTTTCCGAACCGCGCTTGCGCGCCGTAATCTTGGGCATGCCTTTATCGAATCGGCCAAAAACAACCGTCGGTCGCGAGAATTTTGCATAGCGGGCGGTGGCTAGATGTCCGAATTTTTGTAGAGGGCGCTGGAGTGCGATTCCGCACAAACGGCGCCATCTTGCGAAGTGTCGCGTGGCGCCACCTAGCTGGCCTGCTGAGGCTGGGGCTGCGGCTCGATGACGGCGCTCTTGCGCCGTCGCAAACACGCAGACGCCGGCGGTCCCTCGAGGAACATGGCCTGCGTCCAGCGGCACCGGCGGAGGCGGCTTGTTGGCAGGCTGGTCCACCGTCCGATTCGGTATGCGCACTGCGGTCCAGCGACCAGCCCAGGCGGCACGCCTGCAGGTCCTCTGCCTGCGACGAGGCGCCGTCCAGCCCCTGGTGGCGGAAACAGCGGCACGCCGGGCTCGAGCTCTCCGACTCAGCCCTGCGAAGAACCACGAAAAAGCAGCGCTTGAGCTCTACGCGTTCACCACAAGCCTGCCCAAATCCAGTGCTGGAGAATCCCCCTTACAACGAGATACTAGGCCGTTACCTGTATCCTGCTTCAGTCGAAAATGCCGGTGAATACACGTTCTTCGAAAACATATCACAATCGAGGTATTGTGTCCGTTGAGGGCATATGAGCGGGGGAACTGGTCCTCCGAGAGAGAGAGAGAGAGAGAGAGAGAGAGAAGAAAGAGAAAGAAAGGCAAGGGTCGAGGTTAGCCAGTGTAAGTACCGGCTGGGGTAAGGGGTAAAGGGAATAAAAGGTGATAGAAGAAGGTCCTCCGAGAGCGAATTCACTTGTGCCTGTGTCGTGTGTGACTACAGTTAGGTTGGACTCTGAATATGTGCGCGTAAACAGAAAATAACGGAAGGGAAAAGGCTCCCTGAGGGCGGGGCCCTTGCTCTAGAGCTCCACTGGCGCGGGCTGCTCACTGGGCCTGATCTAGAATAGCTGCTTGTCCCTCCAGATCGTAGTCCCGCCAGTCGCGTCTCCCATCCCATATGGGTGACGCGATATGCATCTAAAATCACGTTCGAGCAGAGGAAGGCTGTGCTGCTCAGCGCATGTCCGGAGGACACATTCTGGGCAGTCCGCGGCTGGCCTACGCCTGAGCCGGGAGCTAGTCTCCCCGTCCCCGCCTACCTTGACACTAGCAAGGACATTCAACAAAGTTTTGGCTCTCTTTCTCTCTGCCATGGCAGCCTGAAATTTGAGATTAGTGTGAGTGGTGAGTCCACTGCGTGAGGGTGCCTCCCGCACTGCCACGTGATATATCTCAGTGTGGGTTAATCCCGACACCAGGGGAAAGTGTGCTCTGGCGCCGCCGATGCGATTTTGCTCTGTCGGAGGAGGTTTGGCTGATAAGTGTTGGTATGATGTTGCGCCAGTCCCTTCCCTGACTGTGTGTGAGTTTAGGGTGGAGGGAGTGTTCCTCACTTGCTACTCTGGAGGGCAGGGATCTCTCGCGGGGTGAGCGGTAATGCGTCGGTTAGTAGGGGCCGGATCCTATAGGGTCGAGTCCTATGGTCGAGCCCTATGTTTGCTTCTAGAACGGCGGAGTCTGTCGACTCGTTTCCCTCCAGAACTAAGTGCGCTGGACACCAGGCGATCCCGTGGTGCAGTTGGAGGGGTTTTCTTAGCAGTCTTGCTTGCCGCAGCGGGCAAGGCGCCCCTTGAAATATGCCCTGCACGCCCCTTGGGAGCCGGTTAGCACGTCGGCTGGTATTAACGCGAGAGCGTTAAGGGCCCCGTGTCGCAGAAAATCCAGCGTCGGCGCCGTAGCCGGTGTCAAAGCGTCCCGTGAGCGAAAATTGCCGTGTATATTCTAAATGGCACTAAAGTTCTATCACTAAAGTTGCTCATAACTTGTCTTACATTATTTGCAAAGTTATTCCTCTGAATTTTGATAATGACAGCACACAAACTAATGTCACGAAACAAAACACCGACAGCGCATGCCTGTTATGTTAAATCTTCTCAGAATGAAATATTAAAAGCGCGAAACAATAACAGAAGATCAGAAAGCTCGCCTTCGTGCATAGCATTCGCCGCCAGCGTTTCCCGGTAAACATTACGGTTACATAAGACGCACTTGCCGGGAAGCGTGAGGAGCAGTCGGGGATCTTTGAATGCTATCGTGTTACAACTCTTAAAGGGGAAGCTTCAGCGTCCTCCAAATTTATTTCTAAAGGTTGGTGCATGCATGCGAACCGAATTCTTGCAAGCAGCCAGTCTTCTCGAAATCTAACTCGCGAAACAGAGGGAGCCACTTGGAAACGAATCGTTGTTAATACTGTTACGTGTAACTGATGCCCAAGGCCATTTACACTTTATTTAGAGGGAAGATAACGGAGGCCAAAATGGCGACGCTTTAGCAAGCGGGAACCCGTCGTCTTCTTTCTCCTCAGTGCAGCCAAACTGTGACGGCGGCTGTTCCGTATCATCACTCCCGGCAGTAGAAGCACCGTCCCGGTGCTTAAGCTACACATCCGCGGTGAAAGGTGTGTGGTATGGCTTAAGTCTCGCCACGTGAACGATGTCACTTGCAGCTGACGATGAATCTGAGAGTTTGGCGGGGATGATTTAATATGTGACATCGGTCACTTGTCGCACTACACGGTATGGGCCAGTGTAACGCGACAGCAGCTTTTCGGAAAGGCCCACACGGCGGACGGGTGACCAGAGAAGCACCAGAGAACCCGGAGAAAAGTGCACGTCGCGATGGTGGCAATCATAGAGGCGTCTCTGATGTTCCTGTGAGGCCTCGAGACGGGTACGGGCAAGCTGGCGCGCGTGGTCGGCGTGTGCGATCACGTCGTGGGTGTATTCAGTGGCTGAACGGGCGGGCGAGGGCAGCAAAGTGTCCAAGGGCAACGCCGGTTCTCGGCCATATACAAGATAGAATGGTGAATAGCCGGCGGTGTCGTGACGCGATGAATTATACGCGAACGTGACATATGGTAAATGAAGATCCCAGTCGTGGTGGTCGGCCGCAACGTATACTTCGACAGCATGTCGGTGATGGTCCGGTTGAGGCGCTCCGTGAGGCCGTTGGTCTGTGGGTGGTAGGACGTGCTGAACTTGCGCTTTGTCGAGCAGGAACGGAGGATGTCCTCGACGACTCCATCGAATTATTTGAGCAACCATGTACGTCGACTATGCCCTCCTTAACATCGACACTTAGTTGAGACTCTCCTTTTGTCGGTCGTTATTGTAAAATACATTAGATTATAAAAGAACTTTGTCGAGCACAAATTTTTTCAAGCCTGTTAATAATGGACTGGAAACATTGTTCCGTTCTTAAAATATTTTGTAAAGAACCGCCTCTATCGCCAGAGTAACTTGGAAGGTTGTTAATTATGTCGTAAATGAACAGATACTGGTAACCCTCGGCTCCATGCGCAAAAATATGTGACTGCGTGCGGGAAATGGTTTAAAAATATATTTACACTGTAGCGTCGAGATTAGAGTCCCATTTATCTTCGGCTGTCCTGTTGGAAGTAAACGTGAATTACAGCGAAACCGGGTCCCGAACATCCTAGAATTCCGGCTATCGCCACACTGGTGGAGCTAATGCTATGCGGTCGCATACTATGATTTGTGTTTTTAACGCGACACCGTTAAGGGCCCCGTGTCGCAGAAAATCCGGCGTCGGCGGCGTTCTCCGTTCGAGAAACATCATCCCGAACAACGCAGGCCCTCCGCGTGACGCATAGACGTTACTGAACTAATAGAATTTCTCAAAGAGCACTGCTTCGTAGATTTCCACCCTGGTGATGAGAGCGTCGATTTATGTGTTTTCGATTCCCCGGTACCCTGTGCGGTGAGTGGTTGTTGTCTCGGGGTCTCAGATATATAGTTGTTTTAGGATGTCGATGAGCTCCTCCATCAAGCCCGCGAATTCTTTCTCGATACTTTTTATTGCTAGGTTGGTCTCTGTACGGGTGCACGCTGGGCCGAGCATCGCAAGATTGCCTGCGTTTTTAACGCGATACCGTTAAGGGCCCCGTGTCGCAGAAAATCCGGCGTCGGCGTGGATGCCGGCGTCCGTGGTGGAGAAAATCATCCCCAACCACCCCGATCGCGCAGGCCCTCTGCGTGGCGCAAGGTGTTGGCGAAGGAGAAAATCATCCCGAACCACCCGGACCGCACAGGCTCTCCAAGTGGCGCAAGGTTTTGGTGAACAAAAATTGAATTTCTCACAGTGAAATCCGTCAGAAAAACGGTAAAGTACTAACCACAACCTACAGACATGGTGGCGTCGGATTGTAATTTGAATGTGCGAGAAAACGTAATTCTGTTACGAGGAAACTCAAACACAAACCCCTTTTCCAGCATTTCTACCATACCAACTACGGTGCGCTCGGGTAGGTTACTTGCGAAAATCCACACCAGATGGCGCTCGCATCCTAGGCAGGTCAAATTGGGACTTCGCCTGCTTAATCCGTTTTGGACACGCGCGCGCGTCGGGGCAATGGCAAACAATTCATAAAATAATAAAAAAAGGTGCTAGGGCCTTCACATTTCAATACAGGGCGACTTACATTGCCCCTGGAAAAACGTCTTCCCAGCAATGCATTTGTTTAAAAGTGAAGCCGACTTTAATGGGATCGGTGTAAGCTTGGTCTATGTAAGCTGGCTTTCTCACGTTCTGTGTTGCAGTGAAGCCTACTGAAAGAAAAATGCTATGCGAACGGGGCCCGATAACGCTATCGCGTTCCACTCTTAAAGGCGAAGCTTAAGCGTCCTCCAATATTTTTTTTCTTCGTACTCGATGTGTCCCGCAGGGAGTCGAAGAACTGCCACCAGTCGGTGCTGACAAGGAGTTAGGCGTATGTATTTGCTTCCGCCGTTAGGTGTTCTATGCGCTTCCGAAGCTTCAGGTTGTAGCGTTGCGTCTTCCACCTTCTGGTGAGCCCTCCGCGTGCCTCCCATAGGTGGGGGAGGTGGGTGTCTACCACTGGTCATCCACCACTGGTCCTTGGGTGGTCGTTATGGGTTTCTTCGTGCGTTGCGGTGATGAATGTCACCCATATCTTTCGAGGGTATTGGCTATCAGCTAGCTCTCTGCGTGTCTCTGTCGGAACGTTTTCCAGTCTGTGAGCCGAGCCGTTCCCAGCGGCAGCCGAAACTTAGCTCCTGTAGGCGCAATGCAGGTAATGTAGTTGTTACTTCCTAGGTGTTCCCCAAAGTTCGTCCAGGTGACACTTCTGTCTCTGTTCGTGAATGCAAGATCCGGTGGCGTGTCTCGTGCCGTGCTAGTTATTTGCGTGTTGGTGATCCATCGGGAAGTTATTAGGAGGAGCTGGTGCTTCGTTACGGACTCCAGTAGGTTTCGCCCTTTTGCCGTTTCCAGTATGTAGCCCCAGTCCGGGTGAGGAGTGTTAAAATCGCCAAGAGTCTTTGTTGCTCGCTGTTGCTACGATTTCGTCCATCAAGACGGAGAAGTCGGCATTTGTTTTGGACGGAGAGCTGTATACATTTGCAATAGCAGTTCTGGTTTTGCCCCTTTTACACGGCCAAATGACAATGAGTTGACGCGATCGTGTAACCCCCGGAAATTGCTGCACTTGTACTGGTAAGTCTTTGCGTACCAGTGTTGCCACATGCATGTGTCTGGATGTAGGTGTGATTTGTAGCGGAGTAAGTTCCTTGGATATTTCCCAACCTCTTGTAAGCATACAAGGTCGGGTGGGACAGGTGCATTTACGATGTATTTCTGTAAGGCTGCTGCATTGTTTTGGATGTACCGACAATTCCATTGCTAGACCTCGAGACTATCGGTGTTGCGCGCTCGGTAATTATCCGTCTATGGTGCTTTCGCTGTCCGTAGTGTGTGGTAGCTTGGGACAGCGCTCGCCAGGGCTTCGTCCGCGTCGTTTGCGCTTGCTGGCTATGAGCGTTTTGAGCGAGGTATAACTTTAACTGTGGCATTTCAGCGTACATATGTGCTGCATTTGCGTGTATAGGATTTCGAACGTCTTGTCATCTCTACTGAGTGTAGTCTCTACGTACCGTGTTTATTGTGTGGTCCTCCGGCATTTGTCTAATCTGAGCAAGCCGCTGTTTGAGCGCAGCTTAGTGGGTGTATGAATATGCCTTCGGAGGACTTCGGCAGTCATCTAGTAGCACGCACATCCGCTTGGTCGGCGACGATCTAGAGAGTGGTGAAGTATATTAGCGCTAACGTATAGTGCGTAACGCGGAGGCCACCGATTCCATTCAACGCACCAGCTCTTTCTTGACCGATGAGCGAACTGTCCTAGTGGACTGTTCGTTTCGGCAGCCGCTGATTGGCTGGAGCTGTACCAGCGATAAGGAGACTGGCTGGGGGCGCCAGCCACCTTTTCGCTCGCACCACAGCCCAGCCAATCAGCACTTCAGCAACCGCCGAAATGAACAGACCACAAGGTGGGCGCTTACAGAATATCCCCGTTGAATGCAGGTGCAACCGAGTAAGTTCTTCTACAGACAAGCACGTATGAACGAGTGTGATGGCAGCGAGCGTCTATACTTGCTGGACAGCATAATATAGTTGAATGACTGCCAATAAAATTCACCGACGATTACGATACTTCCTAACGCGAAATTTGAGCGCAGCTCTATACGTGTTTTCATTTCGCAATATATTGGCTGCCGCTGACAATCTGTCTCGCGCGGCACGTTGCAAACGTAGGGAAGTGGGGCGCGACTGCCTCGCTAATCTGGATATCGTGAGAGGCAGCGCGTGGGTGACGCGTGGGTGCGATTCACAGCAGCCGCCGCAGACAGACCTCCCAGACGACGCGCGCTACTCTGGCGCCATCTCATAGCCATCGTCGCCGCACTACGCTTTTCCTCTCACGCTTTCGCCGTACCCTCTTCCTCCGCTTTCCTCCTTGCGTCTTTCATCCCCAGCTGCGCTCCGCGTTCGCTCTTTCATCCTTCGCTGTGCTCGTTCACTCGGTTACGCCGACGCCAACGCTCGCCATAGTAACGGGCACCTAAGAGCTGCGCTGTAAAACGCGAGCGTCTAAATTTGCCAGGCTTGGCAGAAACTCTTGAACAGCAGCGCAACGCTTGTGACGACGACGTCGCGCGTCACAAGCGTCACAATTCCGGCGGCGTGCAAGCACTGTAGTACGTATAACGAAGGCCGCGGCGCGCACCTGATGAAGTCCAGCGACAGCTCGTCGTGGCTGCAGGCCACGGGTGCAGACTGCGAGGTCAGCTTGGTGGCCGACGACTGCGAGCCGGGCAGCAGCGACGACTCGCCGGCGTCCACGTCGATGCGTCGCGCCGCGACGGCGGCTGCGGCCTCGACGGCTGGGACCTCGGCGACCCCAGCGACCTCGTCGGCTGGCACCTGCTGCGCGTTGGCGTCGTCGCCGATAACGTTGTCAACCGTGACGTGGATGCCCGTGCAGTAGCGCCTGCATCCAAGATGAGCTGTTGGTGGGTATACGTGTCTACTAGCTGCCAGATGAAGCTGTAATCATTATCGAAATCATCCTCGCTATATCATCCCCATTTCGAAGCGTCCACTCATCAAGGGCGCTATTCAGTACGTTGTCAAAGTCGAATTCTGTCATGTCCCCATTTTGAGCCAACCCGAGAGGCTTAAGTCACTGAGCCAATCAAAACTGAAGAACTGAAGCAGTGCGGCAGGCAGCACGGCGGACAGTACGGTGTGTCTGAAGAGATGGGCAGTACGGTGTGTCGCTACATTGCTTCGATGCTAATCGCATTACCGTTGACATTCAGCGTAAGGTGGATTCTGCCGGATTCCTTTTTTGCAAAACATAAAATTAGCCTCGTTGCAAGTTCTCCTTGCCTTTGCGCCACCGATTCTTCCGGTCATCTTTTACTAATATGTATGGTATCTTTCACTAATATGTATGGCAAAATTATTTTCCTTTCCTCTGCTGTCCTTAAAACCCTATGCTTTGGGCAAGCTCATAAGCAGGCTAACTACTTTCTCGTATTTAGCTTTACCAGAACATGTGCTCAATGGCCTCTGAGCCATTTGCACACTGCCACAATGCGACGGCACCTATAAGCGCCTCATTTACCACCAGGCAATATTGCAATATGACCATAATTGTATAGAATGTCCCAGCTAGAAAGCCCACATGCACGTTCTGCTCCCTAGTCCTAGCTAACGTTAGTCAATCTGTTAAAAGAAAAAGAAGATATAAACAACACGGCGCAAGATACGATGTTAAGACCTACGGTGTTCTGTTGTCCGATCTCTGGCGGCCGAATACCGTACGTCTTATAATCATATCCTGCAGCGTGATTTTTTTAACCTTTAAACAGCTTGGCTATAACGTTAGCTGGGACACGTGGTATATTGTTAGAGTATGGCCTCCGAAGATCTTCAGCGCGTGCACACCGCCGAAGGTCTCGGAGGCCATGTTTGGTGTGCACAGACGCTCACCTGAGTATCTGCAGGTGGAAGAGGAAGAGGATGGCGCAGTGCAGAACATGCAGTGGTTTGCTGTTGAAATACAGGCTGGACACGACTCGAGTGCAGTCCAGCAGGAGGAACCACATGTGGAAGGCCATGTCCAGAAGCCAGACGGCCACCTCGAGCAGCACGCCAGAACCCGGCCTGTGACGTCAGGAGGCATAATTTTCCTATAGTGTGCGTAAAACTCATCAAACAAAATCAGCCTTTGTATAGCATCGCACAGGCATCGCCAATGTACAAAGCTGCGCTTCACGTTGATTCCGAAATGTGTGTTACACCTGCTTGCAATATCAACAGTGTCCGATTGAAGAATTACCAAAAGAAAAGCAGACTGAAGAAGGAAAGGAAGAAGAAGGGATTGACATTTCCATGAAAACTATTGTGAAAAACAATAAACGCGTACATGTAATGCGTACACATATATGCATACGTCTGCGGTACGACACACCATATGATACGCTGAGGGACGCCCTTTTAATGCAATCGCTCTTGTCAGCGCAATGTTGATTCTACCGGTTTTCTAATAAAAACATTTCTGCATTACGCATGTATTTGAATAGGCGGCATCGGAGTTCCTATGAAATGTAAGTACACGATAGCTTTTGCTTTTACCCTAATCGAAATGCGGTTGCCGCGGCCTGCATCGAACTAAGAGCTTAACAGGACAACGACATAGCCTCTAAGGTATACCGCGGCTTCTAACGCATTCAGTGGACGGCTCTACGAGTCTAAGTTACGCAGAACCAATTACTACAAAACGGGGGCATGTTTAAAGCTCGTAAGACTTTAGAGACATGTCTCTGCAGGATATTTATAGCAGTGTATGGGACAAAATGTATGTGATTTCTTTGGAAATGCACGCGCAGCACGTAGAGATGCATTGGAGGATTTCAGTGCACCAGCTTTCTCGCGCTGTTGCTAAGGTAACTCAGGCTGTTCAGAACGCCTTAAACATCAGACTTTTGTTAAAATGACATTTATATATGTAACTGCGTGAGAAGTCATACTCCCGCCATAAAGCTGCAGCAACGATTACTACGTCCACGGTTGTTTCAGCGTATACGGGAAGAACAGATGCATGCCTCTACACATGTTAGCGAGTTTTGGGCACGGTGAGGTAGTTCGCTTTATCTTGGACCTCCTGTAAGTCCGCGGTGGCACCAGTGTAGACGGTCAAGGTTCTGTATGTAAATTTTGACAAAAATTTCACTTTTGCTAAGGCCAAATCTTTCGTTGCGCGTTATGCTCCAGCAGTCTGACGACCCCCCGATCTAGCATGGTTCCACGAGTCTGTCTGTACAGCTATGACACAGAAGCGGGTGCAAAAACAAACCGCCTGCGCTGAATTCGCATCTGTCTCAGCGTTCCCATATCTCTTTCGCGCGATTCGGCGGAGCGGCAGTCGCGCGAGTGTGAACGGCGGGCTCACCTGAGCCGCACCACGTGGAAGTGGAGCAGGAGACACTTCTGGACGAGGTTTGTCACCTCGTCGGCGCTGTCCAGGCCCAGGTAGACGGTGTGGGCGATGACCACGAGGGCCGCCACCGCGGAACCCAGGTGGTAGCCCTCGTCCATCACGCTCAGGATCAGGTCCATGGCTCCATCATCGTCCTCTTTGCCTTCCCCAGAAGTGGGCACACCGGCCTGCCTTGCTCGCCTGATGCTCTGCCAATCGTGATGATGATCCTCAGTAGTGGCGCGTACTGATCACAGGGATAGGCGAGGAATTGGGTTGCACTGGGAAACAAAGTCCTACAGTATGCCACGCAATCCTATATTGTCCTTTGGTGCCTGTCAATTAGGTACTAGCCATGGGTTGATTCATTGAAGCGCCCTGAAGATAACGCTGCTATAGATACCGACAGTGGGGTACCTTATACTTTTTTTTAACGAAGAAGCCCTCTCAAAATTTTGTAATGCTTTTCAGTTACCTAATGTATTGTTGTTTTTTTATTCCTTGCTTTTTAGCCATCTTTGTCTTTTGCTGGGTGCACTTTTCAGTACCTCCAGTACCCTAGTGGGTACGAACCATGTTTTGAGGCGACAACAACAACAACATATGAAGAAATTATGGAGATTTATTTTCACCTAAACTGGGAGAGGGGGGCGCTGTGGTTTACAGATACCGGGTGACCGGACACGTCAAGGATGACAATGATGATGATAGTTGTGGTCTTCCTCTTGATATCAGGTGAGTACCTCATAGTTCCCACAACCAGACGTTGCAGTTGTGTTACAGTTTACAGAATACCGGTATACCGGACACATCGACGATGACAGTGATGATGATGATTGTGTTCTTCCTCTTGGGGTCGGGTGGCCACTGTCCAGACATCACAGACACCGATTACCTATCACGTGGCGATGACTATTGTTAGCATCAGCTTTTCTTTCGTATTCTTTATAGCCAAGCTTCAAAATTGTGACGTGACACTCCCTAGTTGTCTTTTTTTTCCCTCCTCCATGGATCGTGGGACGGTTTCACGGACAGTAGGTTTATGAAGGCTAGCTGCGTGACATTATGGCTCCCTCATAGTTTCGTTCCTTCATAGCTTAAGCAGTGCATAGTAGCAAGTGATTTAAACGTGTGAAACTCATCAGCATGGGTCTTTCGGCCGTAGCAAGCGCTGTTATTGTGTTTCGCAAATAACTGGCAAAGGCTACTCTGAACTACTTACCAATGAGAAAGAGTCAATTGGCGTCGTCAGACGTTAATAAGAGATAGTCCGGGATACCTGTTTCTCAGTTTTGAGCTGCAGCCCCTTCAAGATCGATGCAGCTGCGGAAAAACACGAACAGAAACGACCAGAAACCATAGACGCATTGTAATCCGTAAGTAAAGAGACCTGGGCCGGGATTTTGTAGCGATGCCTTATGACTTATTCTATACTAGTCTTATTATCCACCGCTCACGGCCGGCTGATCCCGTTGATAACCCGAGCGGACCACTGACGAAACGCGATAAGCGCGAAAAGGCATTATTACCGGAAAGGCATCGCTACAAAATACCGGCCCTGCGCATTATACATACTGTGTAGTGTTTTTCAATGCGCCGTTCTCCAAAGCTAAAAATAGCTTCGCTTACACAAATAGACATCAGGTATGTATGTAGCCTCTAATTTTTTCTCTGTCCTTGCTGTCATTCCTCTGCTCCCATTTTAAACACTCCTTCATTTTACCATGCCAATTTTAAACAATTTCAGCGCTTGCATGATATTGTGACGGGAAGTATTTACAGTGAACTACTAACACTTGTCTAGTCAAGACTGCACAGAGCGCACAGGGTTCAGCAGGTTTTCAGTCCGACAGGAAAGCCTCTGACCCAGCCCCACTACAACGTCTTTGTCTTCGCCATTAATCCTGACATTATCCCCGGCCGGTGAAGCACCGTCCCGGTGCTTGTTGTGGTCAACATGGGTTATCACAGTTGTAACGCTTGAGGCGGGAAACATATATGATGTCACTTCGTGGTGTGGCAGTCGATGAGGTGGATGCCATGGGAGTTATCTCATAGGTGACAGGAGTCACCTGGCGGAGCACGCGGTAGGGCCCGATGTATACCGCGACATTAGCTTTTCACAGAGGCCGACACGACGAGATGGGAGCCAGAGAATGACGAGAGAGCCCGGTGGAAAATCAGTAACCCCGTGTCGACGATCGTAAATGGACTTCTGTGCGGTCTGCGATGACGAAAGCCAAGCGCGGACTACTGTGCACGCGACGAGCGCACGCGTGATGGCATCTTGCGCATAGGAAGTCGTGGACGTGGAGGCCGGATCAGAGGGTGCAAGGTGTCAAAAGGTAACAAGGGATGACGTTCAAATAGAAGATAGAAGGGTGAATAGCCGGCAGTTTCATGACGCGATGCGTTGCATGCAAATGTGACGAACGGAAGCGCAACGTCCCAATCGTGGTGGTCATCGGAAACGTACATGGAAAGCATGTCGGTCAGTGTACGGTTGAGGCGTTCGGTGAGTCCATTGGTTTGAGGGTGATATGAGGTGGTATTCTTCCAAACTTAAGCGTAAGCTACTCTATATCATCGATATTGTTACGGTTATCATCGATATCGCACCTCCACCAAAAAGATGTTACGGGGAGTATTTACTCTACAGCCTCGGGTAACCAAAGAGTTTCCGCGCCAGGGGCGAAACTACAGGCAGGGGCACCTATAGCACGTCGATTCGATAGCAAAGGCTCCCACCGGGACAAGATTCAGGCCCATGGCTCCTAGCTTCCTCGCCCTCTCTGCCGTCTCCTGGGTTATAAGCCTGCCTGATTAATTTGTTTTAGTTGCAAAAACGACGAGGTACAGATAGCATACCGCCCAGCCTGCTTTGCTCGCTTGCTGATCCGCAAATAGCGATGATGATGCTCAGTATTTGTGCGTACCCAGCACAGGGGGGTAGGAGAAGAGAGAGAGAGAATAAACTTTATACGAAAGAGCACGCGAGCATAGGTAGCTCCTCCGCTCTGCAGTGGGTGATCCCCTCAGTCCAGGAGTCCAGCGGCTTTAGCTGCCCTTCTCGCTCGGTTGACCAGTTCCGTCGAGTCTGAGCTGGACAGCGTTGCGTCCCATTGCCGTGTGGTGGGGTGTGTTATGGGTGTCAGCTGTGGTGTGCTTGCGCAAGCCCATACCATGCGGTAAAGCGTTGCGCATTGATCGCAGTGTGGGCATTTATAAGAATACAGCGCAAGGTGTACGGCGTGGTAGAGACTCAAGTGTGGATATGTGTTTATTTGGAGCTTTCGACACACGGCTTCCTCTCGCGTGAGAGCATTATGAGGCGGTGGTAGTTTTCTTCGTGAAAGGCGATGGTGTTGTAGGATGGGCGTGTAGATTAATGGCATCGGCTTGGGGTGGAACTGCTCGGCGGGTCCCTCTCGCGGCTCCCGATGTGCATGCACTCAGCCGTAGGCGTGTGCCTGCTCATTGCTGCGTAAGGACTCATGCCCCGGAGTCCACACGATTTGTATGTATTGACACGTGTTCTGTGTGACACGTGTACTGTAATCATCCCGAACCACCCAGACACGTGACACGTGTCTGGGTGGTTCGGGATAATTATGTCCGTCAACGACGCCGGTGAGCTCGCGCCCACGCTGACGCCGGATTTTCTGCGACACGGGGCCCTTAAGGCTATCGCGTTAATAGGGAGCCAAGTGGGCGCACCTTGGCGCGCGTGTCTTGTAGGTTCGAACCGCCATTCCTTGCAATACGCGCGGCAAACTCAATGACAAGCGTACGGCTGAAGGGGAACGCTGTGACTTGAGAGGACGGTAATGCTTAACCACTTGTAGCCCTTGAAATACAGCACACTGACATAGGATTTTCGGGAGAAAGTATTCGACCAGAGATACTCTCATGTCTATACGCAGTATACACTCTTAGGTACGCAAAATATTATTTAGGCAGACCAGAAATAGGGTAAAACGAAAATTTTAATGGATAGAAATAATGGCGCCTGATGCGGTTCTCGCAGCGTCTTCGAGATCATATAGTGAGCACGTAATCGATTCGTCGCCGCGGTGTCGATCATCCTCCAGACATCTCCCGTTGCTCGTCGGAGTCGTCGGCGTCCGCGTTCTCTCCGGTGCCGTGGATGCCCATAGTGAGGCCCCTGCATCCAAGCTCAGTCGTTAGCACGCGTGTGCACAGCAGGTGTTGCTGTAGTCGTCATCATCCTCATCAACAGCATCATCATGATCATCGTCACCACCACCAGTCCCGAAAAACTCCACTTCCCGAGGGCGTTATTGTGGGCGCGCGCTGTCAAGTTCCGCGATGTTGCGGTATTGAACCAATCAGGGAGCTCGTGTAGAGGTCGCAGCCCTGTGAGCCAATCAGAACTGACGGAGACCGCGAACAGGTGGTGTTCAAGACCCGACGTCTATGACGTGTCTCCGGTTCCCGAAATTGCTTTCGTCCGCATTAAACAAGCTAAAGCATAGCCTTTTAAGATCTGCATTTTAAATCCAGAGGGCGCCACCCTACGGGGCGTGGATTTGAACACCACCTATTGGACAATAAGGCGGATTTCGACTGTTTAGAAAAACCACCTCGGGACACTGTCCAATTCCCGTCATATTGCGAAACTCGCTGTTTCGTTAGCTTTGATTTCAAGAATGCATCTGATTGAACTAAAATGTCGGCGTGTTGCAGAATAGCACCCCCGGTATTCACTCGCATGATGATGATTTTGGTGATGATGATGATGATGACGATGACGTGAACCTGAGTATACCCTTCGAGACGGGGTAGTGGCACATGGCACCAAGCTCATTTTGTAACGCTTGTGACGTATCAAAATATTTGAACAGTATTTTTTTACACTAAACTACATTATTCAAAATCAAAAATTCGTCTGGTTGCATGTCCCTTCCTTTGCGCTACCAGTTATTCCCGCTATATTAACACTCCATGGCACACACAAGCCCCGATGCCGGGGGGGTGCTTGGAGGCCGGACCCCCCCACCAGCTTTAGCGGAGGCATGCATGCATATACCGAAGCCTCCCCTCCCTCCCTCCACTCCCCGTATCCCGTCCGCTTCCGCATCAATATGTGATTGCCGGGCTTCTGCCGCCCACATTTGAGGTTTCTTGAGTTGTCTCTCACTTTTCATTTGTTAAGAAATTTCAATTGGCTAAAAGGCTCGTTACAGTATTTGAGGCGTGGGACTGCATTTTTTAACCTGAACGCGTAAAGGCCAAATTTCATGATCTATTAAAAAAAGGAGAAACTTGGCAAACAAACCTTCATTTCTAATTGATATGAATAGCTTCTATACCTAACCAATGAATATGTTGCTCTACATGTTCGCATTGCTTCCAAATTGCTCTACCAGGTTTTGCGGCTATGTAGAAGTGCTCGAAGACGTTACATGCGAGTTCACACTACGTCCTTGGAGCACTAAATGATTCACGGTCTCTATATTAAAGGATAATATGGGGAATGTTGAGGCTGTCGCGTTCAATTTTTGTTTTAATTGTGGGGGCTAAATATAGAGGCTAAACGAAAATTGCTAAACCTTTGTTCTTGAGTATTTTTGGAGGCGTTATTGAAACACTCAGAAATTTCTCCCTGCCCCAAGGGAACCAATTAACGCTAGTAGTAATTTTCTGTTTGCGTAGAATGGGTGATATTGGTGACGTTTATTGAAATTTTGGAGCATACGAGTACGTGTGAGCCAATTAGATGCCTTCGTGGAAAATCACTTGTCCAAGTAATTCCAAGTCCAAGTCCAAGTGTTCCAGAGCGCTTCAACAAGCGTATTTTACAAACCGAACAGAAAATTTGCCGCGCGACTGGCCGCTCGAGGCGCTTTGTGTATATTGGCGGGCTTCTTTCACGCTCGGAAACACACTGTTATGTAGCACGTATTCAGCAACCCAAAGCTGTATCAGGAGTTTCTCATGTTGCTCTACAATTTTCTCATTGACTATTTTCATATAATTATAATAATAGCGAAGCTGAATAACTGATTAAGACTAATTATCTAATTAGGCGGAATGCAAAAATTAATCTGAGTATCTCTAAGCGACGGCAAACAACATTACCTTGGTTCTGTCTAGCTACGTAGCATTTGCATATTTTAAAGGTTTGGCCCAAGTTAAGTGAAACACCCTGTACAGGTGTGTAACACAAATGGCGCTGAATCTTTACCTGTTGTTCTGAGAGAATTGTAGGTTCCACCAAAATCGAATTTGGTAGAAAATGGGAAGAACGTAATGCATGGCCAATCAGCATGGTGTGCTAAATACGTGTTATTGAATTAGTCTTCGCAAAAGTTTTTTCTTCAGTAAGTGCTTTAAAGCGTGAGTCGGCCGTTATTTGCGGTTTCCTATATACAGTGCCCTAGGGTAATTAATCGTACGTGGCGCCAAGTTAACATTCTGTGAACATATTAGGTGTGATGTGAAGCGGAAAGCTTAATGCTTCCGGTTTAATTACGATCGTTGCAAGTAATTACTGAAGATACTTTACTGAATTACTTTCCAGTTCCTAATTATTTTGTATTATCTTAGAACACAATTAGAATTTTTGTTTTGCGCATGTTGTTGCTGTATAATGCTCTATAAGTTCGCTGACGTTCATTTAGTGTTTAATTGTGTAATTTTAGCACACCATTAGGACCTGAAATGTTTATTTGTACTTAGCCGTTGATGTACGTTGCTCTATAAATTTGAAGATATTTGAATCTAATCACAATGAACATTGTTACCGTGAATTTTCACAGCAATCAACGCTGCTGTAACTTGCAAAATTGTGCATATACGTACGTGTAATCTGCTGTCGAACCAGTTGCTTGCAGGGGCTGAGACCTTTGTCAGGCTTTATGCCTTTTATCTCAGCCTATACCCTCGTTTGAATGAACAAGAAACGAAATTCAATTAAAAATTTTTGGAGGACGCTTAGGGGCCTCGCCTTTAAAAATGGAACGCGCAAACATTCAAAGATCCCTGCAGCTGCTTATCAGACTTTTTTCTCGTATATTCAAATTACAATCCGACGCTATCACGTCTGTAGGTTGTGGTTAAGTCCTACTTTACGATTTTTGTGACGGATTTTATTTTGAGAAATTCAATTTTTGTTCACTAACGTCTTGCGCCACCCGAAGGGCCTGCCCGGTCGGGGCGGCTCGGGATGACGTGGTTCGGCCTGATTATTCCCGTCAATGACGCCGGCGCTTACGCCGACGCCGGATTTTCAGCGACACGGGGCCCTTAACGCTCTCGCGTTAAAATTAAAAAAAAAAAAAAACGGTCGAAGATCTCGGGGGTGATGGTTCGAGCAGACGCAGTCGCCCACCTTAGTATGAGCAGATGGAAGAGGAAGAAGTTGGCGTAGAGCAGCGCGTCAAGTGGCTCACTGTCGAAATAGAGACTGGACGCGACTCGCGTGCCGTCCACCAGGAGGAACCACAGGTGGAAGGTCATGTCCAGAAGCCAGGCGGCCACCCCGAGCAACGCGCCGGAGCCTGGCCTGCGACGTCACGATCGAGGGACCATTTTGTGACACGTCGGCAGTTCTCGGACGGGCGATCGCGCGTTGCGGTAGGTTAGATGGAATATACAGTAGAACCCGCATATAACGAATCATGATGTATAACGAACAGCAGTAAAACTTCCCCTAAAAAATTTCTGTACGAAATTTTTATTTTATATATCGAATTACCTATATGCAGTCGCACCCGGCTATAGCGAACCCACGTACAGTCGTACCCGGATATATCGAATCCGAAGGCGATCGCGAAAAGTTCGATATATAGGTATTTCGATATATAAAACAAAAATTTTGTGCAGAAATTTTCAAGGGGATTTCACTGCTGTTCGTTATACACAATAATTCGTTATATGTGAGCTCGATATGTCCAGGTTCGAGTGTATAACGAGTTACTGTGTACATGGAAGAGCTACAGAATCGCCTTGAACATTTCTGCGTAAAATTGTTATTTTATATATCAAATTACCTGTATATCGAACTTTTTTTTGTGATCACCTTCAGATTCGATATACCCGGATTCGACTGTATACGCATACGCGTCACCCCAGTAAAGTGAACGAAAAACATGAGTGTTAGCGACTGTATACCGCAAGTAAAGACGGCGTTGCCATGGAACCACTAGTGTTGTGTCTGGATATAAAGCTATTACGCGTATAACGACACTTTCAACGCATTCGGTATTTAAAAAATATCTGACGTTTCAACGTGCCAAAACCACGATGCGTTCTCGAGCCATGCCGTATAATGGGGGACCCCGGATTAATTTTGACCACCCGGGGACCCGTGACGTGCTCCTAAATCTAAGCACACAAGCGTTCTTGCATTTCGCCTCCCTCGAAATGCGGCCGCCGTGGCCAGGATCTAAATCTCGCTCGTGCTTATAGTATAGTAGTGTAACGCGTCATAGCCACTATATATATAAGCTAGCGCAGCGGCTCACGCATCCAGTAGACGTCTCTAAGAGCCTAGGTCACAGAGTACTAATGATTCAACTACACTGAAATGAGGCCGCACGTTCAACGCTCGCATAATGTTAGATACATGGATCTGCTGGACGTTCACAGCATTGTACTGGTCTAAATGTGCGTACTTTCCTTAGAAATTCACGGCGAAGCACGTAAGGATTCCCTCGATCATTTCAAATTTGTGCCTGTGTTTTCGTGCTGTTGCTTAAATGAATCGAGCACGCACTTCAAAATCCCCCGAACACGAGACCTTGAATAAGATGAGATTTACATGTGACTGGAAAGTAGCATACACGCCCGGCATATAGCTTCAGCAACCAAAAATACCGTCGCGGCGGCTTCCGCGTATTACATATATAGTTTAACAGAGCGTTGAATTTGGCTAATTGGTGAACGTTCATTGTTATAGCGCTATGTCCAGCAACACACTAACACTAATAGGGACAAGATGGACGCTTCTTCGTGTCAGCTTAATTGTGTCATCGTTCCTATAGTCAGTGTCCACCTTGTCCCAGTTAGTGTGTGGCTGCACACAGCACAATAACAATGAATGAATATACATAGTTTGCACACGCGTCACTTTCGGCGGCGTCCGTGACCGCGTTCCGCCATCTGATCCGGCATTGATGCGAAGCCGTATGCGGATTACAGTGGAATGTCGTTGATACGATACTGCATAATACGTTTTTCGGGATAATACGTTTTTTTATTACATACAAGTTTTTCGTCGTATACGATTATATTAGGATAATACGAATTTCGGATGATACGTTTTATTTCCCGGTTTTCGTGAAGATCGTATTAACGAGATTCCACTGCATATTGCTGTATGCGCGTCACTCCGTATTCCTTGTTCGCGCGCGATAATGAATATATGCGCAATGTGTTTGGTTGCGGAGTAAGAAGCAACGCTATTAAGAGTCCCAGCTGCAAAGAACCGGACGTATAGGTATGCACACTTTACCTAAAGTATATAACTCGACAGTGCCAAAGGACGAGGATTCTCTCCGAAAAGAGCCGGAGCCTCTGGATTGCCCGTGTCAATAGAGAAGACTTGAAGAAACTTGATAATGGATGTGTGTGTGGCCGCCACTAGGCCAAGGGCAAGGAGAAAGCACTTCACCGCATTATTATATGCGTGGCCGATATGGGCAAAGCCGCGCCGTCATTTAATCAGTACGGCTGCGGAGTTCTCGATACCGTTTGAGTACGCTGCTAGCTCTGTCCGCTTCTCTTACTGTCTCTTTTTGTAACTCTGCTGCCTGTGTAGCATATAACCGCGTAGCCCGAAAAGTAAAATGAAATGTTGCTTAGAATCCCGTATTCCACAGTTACGTTGGTTTGATGACTGCATTGCGAAGTTTAGCGTTGGCGTGTATACAACGACTGTGACACCTAAAGGTGCTACTATTCGCACGAACGTGCTACCTAACCTTAATGTCTATTGGCTCAGATTTTGGTTTGCTGGTGGATAGACAGCTATATCAGTCGAGCTCCAAAATTAGGGTAGATGAGAAAGGTTGTTCCATGTATATAGATTTATTGCTCGTTCACGAGCTCAGTATATAGGACTCGACTGAGCCCATGTACTCCCGCTCGCGTGGAAAATCGGCTGTGCCTGAACGTATCTGCAGAATAAAACGAAGTAATTTTCTAGCTGTCATTTTCATTTCCTGGTGTGCAAGAATTCCTTGATCGTTGACTCACCTCGCCGAGTATTCGATGACACGCTCCGACTTGTAGCCGAATTGCTACAATGTTGTTCACCCAGCCGCTTGAAGTATAGTTCTGAGCATGCAGTGATTACAGGCCTTCATTAGCTGCAGGGTTACGTAACTCCTTGGCAAGACCAGATAATTAATTACATCCAATTGCGTTGTTGCTGGCGCAGCAACTTCGCATTTGCAAATGGCACCCGCGCTGACTCGTAGCCCGGCTGTAAGGGACCAGGCCGTCGTAGATTTCGACTTTTCTCTCGTACACTGTAAAACTATTTACACCCTTAATGTGAATAAAATGTAAATAGGTATTTAACGCACATCTGTACACCATTTTTAGGTGTAAGGGTGCGGGTTAAGCATCGATTTACACCATTATTCACTTTTAATGGTGTAATTTATTTGACAGTGCCACTGGCCCGCGTAGGAACCACAAATTCATCTAAATACGAAAGGCATAAACTCGGCACACTTGCCTTTCGGAATCACCGCGTCTACAAACTGTCGTATACGTGCCAGTCACGGACGTGTTGTGATCCACAGAGGACGAACGAGCGATACAAGCATGGTGTCCCGTAATGGCGACCGACAGGGCGGAACGGCAGAAGTGACCTCATTAGTATAGACCTTGTTGCTGGGCTCAGTTGGTTCATATTCGCAGGTTTTACAAGCGCACGCCTTTCAGACAGCTATATATGACTTCTATTTCTCTCTCCAGTATACCAGGTTTGCTCTTTGTAACACCTGCGAAGACGTGACGTGACGTACAAGCTGTGTATACTGTCACGTGCAACAGAAGGCCTTCAGAGCAAGAAGTCCTGCACCGGCAGAGACGAGTACTAGCCAGGAAGATGGCTGACCCCAAAAACGAAAAACCTCTTCTTCTTCTCTCCTTGCCTGAATACTGGCTCGCGCTCGCCGCAGCTCGAGACCTCGTGGCATTTTCCCCCTGTGAAAAAAACGGGCATCGTCCCGATGCTAGCGCTGGTCGACGTAGGTAGAGGGAAAGAAAAAAAAAGGGAAGGAACATAAAGTAAGCACAAGTGGGGGGTGAGGGAGAGAAAAATAAAGTACATCATAAAGTTGAGACGCTGTCGCACTATCGCGCGAAATAAGGTTTGAGTCGTACAACGTGCACAATCTCCGAGTGCTGCCTTCGACGCTGGGGTGACATGGCACTATCCGGGAGAACCTCGTAGTTCACGTCACTAACGCGACGCAGCACTTTGTAGGGTCCAAAGTAGCGACTGAGCAGTTTCTCTGACAACCCCTGGCGGCGCACCGGCGTCCACACCCAAACTTGATCGCCCGGGTGGTATTCCACTTGGCGATGGCGAAGATTGTAGCGACGTGCATCTACACTCTGCTGTTGCGTGATGTGTAGGCGTGCCAATTGGCGAGCTTCTTCGGCGTACTGCGTAAATTGCTCAGCGTCAGGGGTGAGCAGCGCGTCATAATCGTGTGGAAGCATCGCATCCAGCATGGTCTGAACCTCACGTCCATAGACAAGACGAAACGGCGTGAATCGCGTCGTCTCCTGGATGGCAGAGTTGTACGCAAATGTTACGTACGGTAGAACCTGATCCCACGTCTTGTGTTGTACATCGGCGTACATGGATAACATGTCGGCGATGGTTTTGTTCAATCGTTCCGTCAACCCGTTGGTCTGCGGATGATATGCAGTGGTCTTGCGATGGCTCGTGTAGCTTAGCTTGAATACGTCGTCAATAAGCTGGGCCGTGAAAGCTGTGCCTCTGTCAGTGATCACGTAAGACGGGGCTCCATGTCGAAGAACGATCTGGTCTATAAAGAACTGGGCAACATCGGCAGCCGTAGCGCGTGGTAGAGCCCTTGTCTCGGCGTATCTGGTTAAGTAATCTGTGGCGACTACGATCCACTTGTTGCCGGCTGATGATAGTGGAAAAGGCCCGAGTAAATCCATGCCTATTTGATCGAATGGTGCCCTGGGTGGTGCGATCGGTTGCAGCAGCCCCGCGGGCTTCAGTGGCGGGGATTTGCGGCGTTGACATTCCCGACAACTCTTGACGTAGCGCTTTACAGATGTAGATAGTTTGGGCCAGTAGTACGCCTGTTGAACTCTGGCGAGAGTTCGGGAGGAGCCTAAGTGACCAGATGTGGGCTCGTCATGGCAGGCAAGAAGAATGTCGTCGCGCATGTCAGCAGGTATGACGAGAAGGTAGGGTTTGCCGTTGCTGTTCGAGTTTTTCTTATACAGGACACCTCTTCGAAGGCAGAAGGACGAGAGACTGCGAGAAAGGCGTCGAGGTATGGGAGAGTTGCGTCCTTCGAGGTTCTCGATGATTGCGCGGATTTCGGTATCCTCGCGCTGTCGTGCAATCAAGTCCGTTGCGGTGAGGGCCCCAAGGAATCCACTGTCATCCTCAGCGGCCGGATCACAAACATCGGTGGGTGCACGCGACAACGAATCCGCATCTTCGTGCTTGCGGCCTGATCTGTATACGATGGTCAGATCGAAATCTTGCAGACGAAGGCTCCATCGTGCGAGTCGCCCAGCGGGGTCTCGTATATTGGTCAACCAGCACAATGAATGGTGGTCGGTCACTACTTTGAAGGGGCGACCGTAGAGGTAAGGCCGAAACTTCATGGTCGCCCATACCACTGCAAGGCACTCTTTTTCTGAGGTGGAATAGTTTGCTTCTGCGCGTGAAAGAGTACGGCTGGCGTAAGCTATCACGCGCTCTGTGCCCTCTTGGTGTTGGACCAGGATGGCGCCAAGACCCACGTTGCTGGCGTCGGTATGGACTTCAGTATCAGCGTCCTCGTCAAAGTGAGCAAGAACTGGTGGTGTCTGCAAACGCTCCCGCAGCTCGGTGAAAGCCGCGTCCTGCTCTTCATTCCAGACAAATGGTACATCTTCTCGTGTGAGGCGAGTCAGAGGTTCGGCAATCCTAGAAAAATTGGCGATGAAGCGGCGATAGTATGCGCAGAGCCCCAGAAAGCGACGGACTGCTTTCTTGTCACGGGGAACAGGAAAGGAGGATACGGCGGTGGTCTTGTCAGGGTCAGGCTGAACGCCATCCGCGCTCACAACATGGCCGAGAAACTTAAGTTCTTTGTAACCGAAGTGGCATTTCTCTGGCTTCAGCGTGAGGTTAGCGGCGCGGAGGGCGTCCAGCACAGTCTTCAGACGATTCAGGTGTTCCTCAAAGGTCGCCGAAAATACGACGACGTCATCAAGATAAACGAGGCAAGTATGCCACTTCAAACCAGTGAGAACAGTGTCCATCATTCTCTGGAATGTCGCAGGTGCAGAACACAAGCCGAAAGGGAGCACTTTGAATTCATACAGGCCATCCGGCGTAACAAAGGCCGTTTTCTCGCGATCTCGTTCATCAACTTCAATCTGCCAGTATCCGCTTTTCAAGTCTATAGATGAAAAATACTTGGCGCGTCGCAGTCTGTCGAGTGAATCATCGATGCGGGGCAGTGGATAGACGTCTTTTTTAGTCACGCTGTTTAGCCGCCTGTAGTCAACGCAGAAACGTAGTGTTCCGTCCTTCTTCTTCACGAGGACGACCGGCGATGACCAGGGACTTTTGGAAGGCTGTATAACATCGTCCTGAAGCATCTCTTCGACTTGCGTATGTATCGCGTCCCGTTCTTTGGCCGAAACTCGGTAAGGCTGTTGTTTTATGGGCGACACGTCGGTATATGTAATGATTCGGTGTTTCGTGATGGGCGTCTGACGCACCTTAGAGGACGAGGCGAAACATTCTTGGAATTGAAGCAGCAATTCATGCAGCGCTATTTGTTGTTCTTCCGGTAGAGTCGAATTAATGTCTACTTTGCTTAGTGATGCCGTCGCAGCCCCCGGTGTCGATTGGAGAGCATTGTCCAGTGATGCAGACGTAAAACATTCAGCAGTCTCTGTTATGGGGTAGGCGAGAGCGATGGCAGTGCGACGAAAAAGGTGACGGTGCTCATTACTAAAATTCGTCACAAGCAGCGTAGAACGTCCGTCACGAAGCGTGACGAGGCTGTGAGCGGCGCAGAGACCTAGTGTGAGCAAGAGCGACATGTTGCCTTCAGCGACTGCCTCACCATCACGTAACTTGTCACACACGACATCAACGAGGACACTCGAACGGGGGGGTAACGCGACGTTGTCGGCATAAACGCGAAATGTGCTGAGATGGCTGTCGTCGGTTTTGTCTGCTGCTCTCTCTGTCGAGAAGGTCACGGTGCGCTCCCGCAGGTCGA
The DNA here is from genome assembly GCF_013339745.2 of Dermacentor silvarum. NCBI lineage: Eukaryota > Metazoa > Arthropoda > Arachnida > Ixodida > Ixodidae > Dermacentor > Dermacentor silvarum. The sequence goes on along the minus strand of NC_051158.1, from coordinate 26,994,117 downwards.
TAATAGCGCCATATTCCCGTAGAAAGTCGATTCCCAGGATGATGTCTCGGGAACATTCGCGAAGTACAAGGCAACTGGAGAGAAACGTACGTCCACGAATGCCAACTCGGAGTGTGCATATACCAAGTGGGGTGACTACATGTCCGCCGGCAGTACGAATTTGTGTTCCGTACCAAGGCATAACTACTTTCTTCAGGTGTGTCGCTAGTTTTCGGCTCACGATCGAGTAATCAGCCCCTGTGTCCAATAACGCACTGACTTCATGGTGACCGTCGAGCACCACAGGTATATCCAAAGACAGTCGGCTTCCGAGTTCAGTTGTTGTCGAATCACTGGCGGTACCTGGTCGCGTCGCTGGGAGGCCTTGCTCGCGTCGATTATCAGCGGCCTCGCCCCCGAAGGTCGCTGTCTTTAGTTTTCCCGTCTAGGGCTTGGCGAACGCCCCTGCGCCGCCACTGGGGAGCTCCGGGAATTTGGGGAAAATCGTCTCGGCGACGGTGACCGTGACTGCGGTCGCAAGGGCAGTGGCATGCGCTGTTGAGACAGGTATTCCTCAATGGCTCTTGGTCTTTCGCCGAATCTTGGCCTTGGAGAGTCGACGGCAAAACCCCGAAGTCCAAGGCGGCGATATGGGCATTCACGGTACACATGTCCGGCTTCGCCACAGTGATAGCACAGCGGTCGCCTGTCCGGTGTGCGCCAGACATCCGATTTTCTTTGAAGTGGTTGGCGGTTCTCCAAGTGCTGGATCGGTTGCACTGATGGAAGTGTATCGTGAGGTGTGGGGCGGACGAAGCGCGGAGAAGCAGGAATATACCGGCTCGCAGCTTCCGCGTATGATGCGCGCCGAAGCTCCGTCGGCACAGGTGGTGTGACCTCGCTGGCAAGCGGGACTTGCAGAGCATGCTGCACCTCGTTCCTGATGAGGCTGGATATGGATCCCGCAGCAGGTTGAGGCGG